>NC_059221.1:38483906-38578906 GCF_020615455.1 Coregonus clupeaformis
CCCCTTTTGCTGCTATAACAGTCTCCACTCTTCTGGGAAGGCTTTCCACTAGATGTTGGAACATTGCTGCGGGGACTTGCTTCCATTCAGCCACAAGAGCATTAGTGAGGTCGGGCACTGATGTTGGGCGATTAGGCCTGGCTCACAGTCGGCGTTCCAATTCATCCCAAAGGTGTTTGATGGGGTTGAGGTCAGGGCTCTGTGCAGGCCAGTCAAGTTCTTCTACACCAATCTCGACAAACCATTTCTGTATGGACCTTGCTTTGTGCACAGGTGCATTGTCATGCTGAAACAGGAAAGGGCCTTCCCCAAACTGTTGCCACAAAGTTGGAAGCACAGAATCGTCTAGAATGTCGTTGTATGCTGTAGAGTTAAGATTTCCCTTCACTGGAACTAAGGGGCCTAGACCGAGTTCAATGGCAGCGAGCTTTACACCACTCCAGCCGACACTTAGCACTGCGCATGGTGATCTTAGGCTTTTGTGCGGCTGCTCTGCTATGGAGACCCATTTCATGAAGCTCCCGACGAACAGTTCTTGTGCTGACGTTGCTTCCAGAGGCAGTTTGCAACTGAGGACAGACGATTTTTACACTCTACATGCTTCAGCAGTCTGCGGTCCATTCTGTGAGCTTGTACGGCCTACGCCTTCACGGCTGAGCCGTTGTTGCTCCTAGACGTTTCCACTTCACAATAACAGCACTTACCGTTGACCGGGGCAGCTCTAGCAGGGCAGAAATTTGACGAACTGACTTGTTGGAACACTGATCTCTTCAGTAAGGCCATTCTACTGCCAAAATGTGTCTATGGAGATTGCATGGCTGTGTGCTCGATTTTATACACCTGTCAGCAATGGGTGTGGCTGAAATAGCCGAATCAACTCATTTGAAGGGGTGTCCACATACTTTTGTGTGTGTGTAAAAACAGTACCAGTCAAATGTTTGGACACACCTACTCATTCAAGGGTTTTTCTTTATTTTCTACATAGTATAATAATAGTGAAGACATCAAAACTATGAAATAACACATATGGAATCACGTAGTAACCAAAAAAGTGTTGAACAAATACAATTTATCTTTTATATTTGAGATTCTTCAAAGTAGCCACCCTTTGCCTTGATGACACCTTTGCACACTCTTGGCATTCTCTCAACCAGCTTCATGAGGAAGGTATAACAACCATTTGCATGAAGTAGAAGGTATAGTGCTTCCACAGACACAGGGCTCTACGTCACAGGGCTCTACGTCACAGGGCTCTACGTCACAGGGCTCTACACAGGGCTCTACGTCCTCTCCACAGGGCTCTACGTCCTCTACACAGGGCTCTACGTCCTCTACACAGGGCTCTACGTCCTCTACACAGGGCTCTACGTCCTCTACACAGGGCTCTACGTCCTCTCCACAGGGCTCTACGTCCTCTCCACAGGGCTCTACGTCCTCTACACAGGGCTCTACGTCCTCTACACAGGGCTCTACGTCCTCTCCACAGGGCTCTACGTCCTCTCCACAGGGCTCTACGTCCTCTCCACAGGGCTCTACGTCCTCTCCACAGGGCTCTACGTCCTCTACACAGGGCTCTACGTCCTCTACACAGGGCTCTACGTCCTCTACACAGGGCTCTACGTCCTCTACACAGGGCTCTACGTCCTCTACACAGGGCTCTACGTCCTTTACACAGGGCTCTACGTCACAGGGCTCTACGTCCTCTACACAGGGCTCTACGTCACAGGGCTCTACGTCCTCTACACAGGGCTCTACGTCCTCTACACAGGGCTCTACGTCCTCTCCACAGGGCTCTACGTCCTCTACACAGGGCTCTACGTCCTCTACACAGGGCTCTACGTCACAGGGCTCTACGTCCTCTCCACAGGGCTCTACGTCACAGGGCTCTACGTCCTCTACACAGGGCTCTACGTCACAGGGCTCTACGTCCTCTCCACAGGGCTCTACGTCCTCTACACAGGGCTCTACGTCCTCTACACATGGCTCTACGTCCTCTACACAGGGCTCTACGTCACAGGGCTCTACGTCACAGGGCTCTACGTCCTCTCCACAGGGCTCTACGTCACAGGGCTCTACGTCACAGGGCTCTACGTCCTCTCCACAGGGCTCTACATCCTCTACACAGGGCTCTACGTCCTCTACACAGGGCTCTACGTCCTCTCCACAGGGCTCTACGTCCTCTACACAGGGCTCTACGTCCTCTACACAGGGCTCTACGTCCTCTACACAGGGCTCTACGTCACAGGGCTCTACGTCCTCTACACAGGGCTCTACGTCCTCTACACAGGGCTCTACGTCACAGGGCTCTACGTCCTCTACACAGGGCTCTACGTCACAGGGCTCTACGTCCTCTACACAGGGCTCTACGTCACAGGGCTCTACGTCCTCTACACAGGGCTCTACGTCCTCTCCACAGGGCTCTACGTCCTCTACACAGGGCTCTACGTCCTCTACACAGGGCTCTACGTCCTCTACACAGGGCTCTACGTCCTCTACACAGGGCTCTACGTCCCTTACACAGGGCTCTACGTCCTCTCCACAGGGCTCTACGTCCTCTCCACAAGGCTCTACGTCACAGGGCTCTACGTCACAGGGCTCTACGTCCTCTACACAGGGCTCTACGTCCTCTCCACAGGGCTCTACGTCACAGGGCTCTACGTCCTCTACACAGGACTCTACTTCCTCTACACAGGACTCTACTTCCTCTACACAGGACTCTACTTCCTCTACACAGGACTCTACTTCCTCTACACAGGACTCTACTTCCTCTACACAGGACTCTACTTCCTCTACACAGGGCTCTACGTCACAGGACTCTACGTCCTCTACACAGGACTCTACTTCCTCTACACAGGGCTCTACGTCAAAGGGCTCTACGTCCTCTACACAGGGCTCTACGTCCTCTACACAGGGCTCTACGTCCTCTACACAGGGCTCTACGTCCTCTACACAGGGCTCTACGTCCTTTCCAAAGGGCTCTACGTCCTCTACACAGGGCTCTACGTCACAGGGCTCTACGTCCTCTACACAGGGCTCTACGTCACAGGGCTCTACGTCCTCTACACAGGGCTCTACGTCCTCTACACAGGGCTCTACGTCCTCTCCACAGGGCTCTACGTCAAAGGGCTCTACTTCCTCTACACAGGACTCTACTTCCTCTACACAGGACTCTACTTCCTCTACACAGGACTCTACTTCCTCTACACAGGACTCTACTTCCTCTACACAGGGCTCTACGTCACAGGGCTCTACGTCCTCAACACAGGACTCTACGTCCTCTACACAGGACTCTACGTCCTCTACACAGGACTCTACGTCCTCTACACAGGACTCTACGTCCTCTACACAGGGCTCTACGTCACAGGGCTCTACGTCACAGGGCTCTACGTCACAGGGCTCTACGTCACAGGGCTCTACGTCACAGGGCTCTACGTCACAGGGCTCTACGTCCTCTACACAGGGCTCTACGTCCTCTACACAGGGCTCTACGTCCTCTACACAGGGCTCTACGTCCTCTACACAGGGCTCTACGTCCTCTACACAGGGCTCTACGTCCTCTACACAGGGCTCTACGTCCTCTACACAGGGCTCTACATCACAGGGCTCTACGTCCTCTACACAGGGCTCTACGTCCTCTCCACAGGGCTCTACGTCCTCTCCACAGGGCTCTACGTCACAGGGCTCTACGTCCTCTACACAGGGCTCTACGTCCTCTACACAGGGCTCTACGTCCTCTACACAGGGCTCTACGTCACAGGGCTCTACGTCCTCTACACAGGGCTCTACGTCCTCTCCACAGGGCTCTACGTCCTCTACACAGGGCTCTACGTCACAGGGCTCTACGTCCTCTACACAGGACTCTACGTCCTCTCCACAGGGCTCTACGTCCTCTACGTCCTCTACACAGGTCTCTACGTCCTCTACGTCCTCTCCACAGGGCTCTACGTCCTCTCCACAGGGCTCTACGTCCTCTCCACAGGGCTCTACGTCCTCTCCACAGGGCTCTACGTCCTCTACACAGGGCTCTACGTCCTCTACACAGGGCTCTACGTCCTCTCCACAGGACTCTACGTCACAGGGCTCTACACAGGGCTCTACGTCCTCTACACAGGGCTCTACGTCACAGGGCTCTACGTCCTCTCCACAGGGCTCTACGTCCTCTCCACAGGGCTCTACGTCCTCTCCACAGGGCTCTACGTCCCTCTCCACAGGGCTCTCACGTCCTCTCCACAGGGCTCTACGTCCTCTCCACAGGGCTCTACGTCCTCTCCACAGGGCTCTACGTCCTCTACACAGGGCTCTACGTCCTCTCCACAGGGCTCTCACGTCCTCTCCACAGGGCTCTACGTCCTCTCCACAGGGCTCTACGTCCTCTCCACAGGGCTCTACATCACAGGGCTCTACGTCCTCTACACAGGGCTCTACGTCCTCTCCACAGGGCTCTACGTCCTCTCCACAGGGCTCTACGTCCTCTCCACAGGGCTCTACGTCCTCTCCACAGGGCTCTACGTCACAGGGCTCTACGTCCTCTACACAGGGCTCTACGTCCTCTACACAGGGCTCTACGTCCTCTACACAGGGCTCTACGTCCTCTCCACAGGGCTCTACTTCCTCTCCACAGGGCTCTACGTCCTCTACACAGGGCTCTACGTCCTCTCCACAGGGCTCTACGTCCTCTCCACAGGGCTCTACGTCCTCTACACAGGGCTCTACGTCACAGGGCTCTACGTCCTCTACACAGGGCTCTACGTCCTCTACACAGGGCTCTACGTCCTCTACACAGGGCTCTACGTCACAGGGCTCTACGTCACAGGGCTCTACGTCACAGGGCTCTACGTCACAGGGCTCTACGTCACAGGGCTCTACGTCACAGGGCTCTACGTCCTCTCCACAGGGCTCTACGTCCTCTCCACAGGGCTCTACGTCCTCTCCACAGGGCTCTACGTCCTCTCCACAGGGCTCTACGTCCTCTCCACAGGGCTCTACGTCCTCTCCACAGGGCTCTACGTCCTCTCCACAGGGCTCTACGTCCTCTCCACAGGGCTCTACGTCCTCTCCACAGGGCTCTACGTCCTCTCCACAGGGCTCTAACGTCCTCTCCACAGGGCTCTACGTCCTCTCCACAGGGCTCTACGTCCTCTCCACAGGGCTCTACGTCCTCTACACAGGGCTCTACGTCTCAGGACTCTACGTCCTCTACACAGGGCTCTACGTCCTCTCCACAGGACTCTACGTCCTCTCCACAGGGCTCTACGTCCTCTACGTCCTCTCCACAGGGCTCTACGTCCTCTCCACAGGACTCTACGTCCTCTCCACAGGGCTCTACGTCCTCTCCACAGGGCTCTACGTCCTCTACGTCCTCTCCACAGGGCTCTACGTCCTCTCCACAGGACTCTACGTCCTCTCCACAGGGCTCTACGTCCTCTCCACAGGGCTCTACGTCCTCTCCACAGGACTCTACGTCCTCTCCACAGGGCTCTACGTCCTCTACACAGGGCTCTACGTCCTCTCCACAGGGCTCTACGTCCTCTACGTCCTCTACACAGGGCTCTACGTCCTCTACACAGGGCTCTACGTCCTCTACACAGGGCTCTACGTCCTCTCCACAGGGCTCTACGTCCTCTACGTCCTCTACACAGGGCTCTACGTCCTCTACACAGGGCTCTACGTCACAGGGCTCTACGTACTCTACACAGGGCTCTACGTCACAGGGCTCTACGTCCTCTACACAGGGCTCTACGTCACAGGGCTCTACGTCCTCTACACAGGGCTCTACGTCCTCTACACAGGGCTCTACGTCCTCTACACAGGGCTCTACGTCCTCTACACAGGGCTCTACGTCCTCTACACAGGGCTCTACGTCCTCTACACAGGGCTCTACGTGCTCTACGTCACAGGGCTCTACGTCCTCTACACAGGGCTCTACGTGCTCTACTTCCTCTACACAGGGCTCTACGTCACAGGGCTCTTCGTCCTCTACACAGGGCTCTACGTCCTCTACACAGGGCTCTACGTCCTCTACACAGGGCTCTACGTCCTCTACACAGGGCTCTACGTCCTCTACACAGGGCTCTACGTCACAGGGCTCTACGTCCTCTACACAGGGCTCTACGTCACAGGGCTCTACGTCCTCTACACAGGGCTCTACGTCAAAGGGCTCTACTTCCTCTACACAGGACTCTACTTCCTCTACACAGGACTCTACTTCCTCTACACAGGACTCTACTTCCTCTACAAAGGACTCTACTTCCTCTACACAGGGCTCTACGTCACAGGGCTCTACGTCCTCTACACAGGACTCTACGTCCTCTACACAGGACTCTACGTCCTCTACACAGGGCTCTACGTCACAGGGCTCTACGTCACAGGGCTCTACGTCACAGGGCTCTACGTCACAGGGCTCTACGTCCTCTACACAGGGCTCTACGTCCTCTACACAGGGCTCTCACGTCCTCTACACAGGGCTCTACGTCCTCTACACAGGGCTCTACGTCCTCTACACAGGGCTCTACGTCCTCTACACAGGGCTCTACGTCCTCTACACAGGGCTCTACATCACAGGGCTCTACGTCCTCTACACAGGGCTCTACGTCCTCTCCACAGGGCTCTACGTCCTCTCCACAGGGCTCTACGTCACAGGGCTCTACGTCCTCTACACAGGGCTCTACGTCCTCTACACAGGGCTCTACGTCCTCTACACAGGGCTCTACGTCACAGGGCTCTACGTCCTCTCCACAGGGCTCTACGTCCTCTACACAGGGCTCTACGTCACAGGGCTCTACGTCCTCTACACAGGAATCTACTTCCTCTACACAGGAATCTACTTCCTCTACACAGGGCTCTACGTCCTCTACACAGGGCTCTACGTCCTCTACACAGGGCTCTACGTCCTCTACACAGGGCTCTACGTCCTCTACACAGGGCTCTACGTCCTCTACACAGGGCTCTACGTCACAGGGCTCTACATCCTCTACACAGGGCTCTACGTCCTCTCCACAGGGCTCTACGTCCTCTACGTCCTCTACACAGGGCTCTACGTCCTCTACGTCCTCTCCACAGGGCTCTACGTCCTCTCCACAGGGCTCTACGTCCTCTCCACAGGGCTCTACGTCCTCTCCACAGGGCTCTACGTCCTCTACACAGGGCTCTACGTCCTCTACACAGGGCTCT
This sequence comes from Coregonus clupeaformis, assembly GCF_020615455.1. Lineage (NCBI taxonomy): Eukaryota > Metazoa > Chordata > Actinopteri > Salmoniformes > Salmonidae > Coregonus > Coregonus clupeaformis. The sequence goes on from NC_059221.1 coordinate 38,491,077, forward strand.
ACGTCCTCTCCACAGGACTCTACGTCACAGGGCTCTACACAGGGCTCTACGTCCTCTACACAGGGCTCTACGTCACAGGGCTCTACGTCCTCTCCACAGGGCTCTACGTCCTCTCCACAGGGCTCTACGTCCTCTCCACAGGGCTCTACGTCCTCTCCACAGGGCTCTACGTCCTCTCCACAGGGCTCTACGTCCTCTCCACAGGGCTCTACGTCCTCTCCACAGGGCTCTACGTCCTCTCCACAGGGCTCTACGTCCTCTACACAGGGCTCTACGTCCTCTCCACAGGGCTCTACGTCCTCTCCACAGGGCTCTACGTCCTCTCCACAGGGCTCTACGTCCTCTCCACAGGGCTCTACATCACAGGGCTCTACGTCCTCTACACAGGGCTCTACGTCCTCTCCACAGGGCTCTACGTCCTCTCCACAGGGCTCTACGTCCTCTACACAGGGCTCTACGTCCTCTCCACAGGGCTCTACGTCACAGGGCTCTACGTCCTCTACACAGGGCTCTACGTCCTCTACACAGGGCTCTACGTCCTCTACACAGGGCTCTACGTCCTCTACACAGGGCTCTACGTCCTCTACACAGGGCTCTACTTCCTCTCCACAGGGCTCTACGTCACAGGGCTCTACGTCCTCTACACAGGGCTCTACGTCCTCTACACAGGGCTCTACGTCCTCTACACAGGGCTCTACGTCACAGGGCTCTACGTCACAGGGCTCTACGTCACAGGGCTCTACGTCACAGGGCTCTACGTCCTCTCCACAGGGCTCTACGTCCTCTCCACAGGGCTCTACGTCCTCTCCACAGGGCTCTACGTCCTCTCCACAGGGCTCTACGTCCTCTCCACAGGGCTCTACGTCCTCTCCACAGGGCTCTACGTCCTCTCCACAGGGCTCTACGTCCTCTCCACAGGGCTCTACGTCCCTCTCCACAGGGCTCTACGTCCTCTCCACAGGGCTCTACGTCCTCTCCACAGGGCTCTACGTCCTCTCCACAGGGCTCTACGTCCTCTCCACAGGGCTCTACGTCCTCTACACAGGGCTCTACGTCTCAGGACTCTACGTCCTCTACACAGGGCTCTACGTCCTCTCCACAGGACTCTACGTCCTCTCCACAGGGCTCTACGTCCTCTACGTCCTCTCCACAGGGCTCTACGTCCTCTCCACAGGACTCTACGTCCTCTCCACAGGACTCTACGTCCTCTCCACAGGGCTCTACGTCCTCTCCACAGGGCTCTACGTCCTCTCCACAGGGCTCTACGTCCTCTACGTCCTCTCCACAGGGCTCTACGTCCTCTCCACAGGACTCTACGTCCTCTCCACAGGGCTCTACGTCCTCTACGTCCTCTCCACAGGGCTCTACGTCCTCTCCACAGGACTCTACGTCCTCTCCACAGGGCTCTACGTCCTCTACGTCCTCTCCACAGGGCTCTAAGTCCTCTACGTCCTCTACACAGGGCTCTACGTCCTCTACACAGGGCTCTACGTCCTCTCCACAGGGCTCTACGTCCTCTCCACAGGGCTCTACGTCCTCTCCACAGGGCTCTACGTCCTCTACGTCCTCTACACAGGGCTCTACGTCCTCTACACAGGGCTCTACGTCCTCTACGTCCTCTCCACAGGGCTCTACGTCCTCTACACAGGGCTCTACGTCCTCTACGTCCTCTCCACAGGGCTCTACGTCCCTCTACACAGGGCTCTACGTCCTCACGTCCACTCCACAGGGCTCTACGTCCTCTACGTCCCTCTACGTCCCTCTCCACAGGGCTCTACGTCCTTACACAGGGCTCTACGTCCTCTACGTCCACTCCACAGGGCTCTACGTCCTCTACGTCCTCTACGTCCTCTCCACAGGGCTCTACGTCCTCTACACAGGGCTCTACGTCCTCTACGTCCTCTCCACAGGGCTCTACGTCCTCTACGTCCTCTACGTCCTCTCCACAGGGCTCTACGTCCTCTACACAGGGCTCTACGTCCTCTACGTCCTCTCCACAGGGCTCTACGTCCTCTACGTCCTCTACGTCCTCTCCACAGGGCTCTACGTCCTCTACACAGGGCTCTACGTCCTCTACGTCCTCTCCACAGGGCTCTACGTCCTCTACGTCCTCTCCACAGGGCTATATGGTTCTATGTGGTCTGCTTCAGACTGGGTCTCACCTGCAAAGCCAGCGGAGGACATGTGCACCACTCCACTGTTAGGGACGAAGACGCCATTGAACGTCTCTTTCGACTTTTTGTAGGCAGCAAAATAAATAGCTCTGCAAAGACAAAAGGAGGGAGATGAGAAAATTAAAAATGACAATTGGTGAATGAATGAATTAATAAATAATGTACCCATCTTTGTGTGTACCCAAGTGTGTGTGTGTGTGTGTTTTCTAACTGCAGTGTGTGTTTTTTGTGACGTCACGTTTCCAGGAGCTGCCTGATGCCTGTGCTGTGAAGTGGTAGCAGCAGCTTTTGACAGAGCCAGCTAAGCCTGCTGGGTGGGAGTCCTGTCCAGAGCAGTCGCATTTCTTTCTGCCATGCATTTGGAACAGCCCATCCCATACAGTGTGTGTGTGTGTGTGTGTGTGTGTGTGTGTGTGTGTGTGTGAGTGTCACAGGCAGCAGCAGAATGGGCTGAATGAGAACGGAGGCAGGCCAGGGGGTCTACAGAGAGAGATGGGTCTGGTGCTAGTGCTATTCTCATTCTGAATGGAGAGGGAGGGTTAGATGGCTGATCCTTAGTGGGGACTGTGTACTATGTAGTGTCTATAAACCCTGGGGTGGAAAAGGGCTCAGGCACCAAGTCGGCGTCACCCTGTTAACTTCATTACAGTGAAGGGTGGGCCTGAAGCGGTGTTCTTTGCTTGTGTGTGTGTGTGTGTGTGTGTGTGTGTGTGTGTGTTTCCCCCTTTGTCAGTGTACAGTATGACCAACCATGTCTGCCTTTCCAATCATTTCTCCCTCCATGAATGAAAATAAGGATTCCATGAAACATTGACTGTTGGTTGATTTGTTGGTAATGTTTACATTACCAAGGGCGAAGGTCTTAAATGGATGTCAACTGTTATCCCTAGAAAAATCAACAGACTACAGCAACTCTGTCACTTATAAAAGCAGGGTCGTGTTCATTAGGGCAAAGCATAGCAAAAACATTTTGCAACGGAAAACAAAAGCAAGCATTTCTTATTGGACAAGTTCAGATAGAACCTCAACATTTTATTCAATTTTGTGCCTACTGAACAGGCCCCTGCTTTGTTCTCGTCCACCTCACTGTTCTGCTCCGCCATCCTATCACCCCAGATATTACCGGAGCTGCCATCCAATCACCACAGATATTACTGGAGCTGCCATCCAATCACCACAGACATTAGTGAGTGGAGGATTGGTGACTCAACATTACTGATAATAATAATAATAATAATAATAATAATAATAATATGCCATTTAGCAGACGCTTTTATCCAAAGCGACTTACAGTCATGCGTGCATAAATTTTTTTGTGTATGGGTGGTCCCGGGGATCGAACCCACTACCTTGGCGTTACAAGCGCCGTGCTCTACCAGCTGAGCTACAGAGGACCACATTACACCACATGCTCAAGTTAGAGGAAAGAACACATTCAAGGTGCCACACTGCTCCAGTAGACTATTGGCCTTCCATTTTAGAAAGGCAAACGGTTTCCCCATATCCTTTAGGAGATAGTTAGTTTAGAAGAAGAAGAAAATACTCTGGGGTTAGGGTTAGGAGTTAGGGGTTAATGGTTGGGGTTAGGGGTTAAATGGTTAGGGTTAAGGGGTTAGGGTTAGGGGTTAATGGTTAGGGGTTAGGGGTTAATGGTTAGGGGTTGGGGTTAGGGGTTAATGGTTAGGGTTAATGGTTTGGGGTTAGGGGTTAGGGGTTAGGGGTTAGGGTAATCTGGGGCTTTCGCATCAACACACTGGATCAACCACCTTATTAGGAAACGGTCTTAAACAACTGGGCAGTAACAATATCTTCACTCTAACATCTGTCAGTTGAGATGTGATGTTAAGGGTCTGGGCACACACAGGAAGCTATCAAAACACATCCACACCCAAACATTACTTCCACCAAATCCACCCTGTTAAAAGCAGTCAGTGTATAATGTAGACTGCAGAGTGGGCTTACCTTGATGGGGCCACACCGACAAGATTTGGACCCAGTCCCCGGAAGAGCGACCGTGGTCCCTCTTTTTCTAGAATGGACCTACAATGGGAAGAAGAAAAAAAATAAATAATAATAATAATTTACATCAAACTTTTATTTCTAAAATGTTATTCCCATCGTGATAAATATCTTCTGCAGAAGATACTTGCTTAGTTTGTTCCCTAAAATTCAATTTAAAAAAAACGTTAATGTTTGACTGAATGAGAAGCACATCTATTTATCCATGACTTGTTGATGTGTATTCAGCAGTAGGGACAACCGTGGTAGGGTTAGGGTTAAAAGCAGCCAGGGCAATGTCAGGTTAACTGAAACTCAGTGTACAAATGTTCCCAGCTATCTCCTTCAATTATCCTCAGCGTTGACCCCTACCCTCTAACAGACGTCACACACCCCCACCCCATTGCAGTTTGTTTTGGCCACTCCCCTACCTTCTTTCTGTACCCATTGAAACTGGAAATGCACTGTGAACCCAGTCTCCTCTGGGGGATTGACTCATCTCACACACACACACACACACACACACACACACACACACACACACACACACACACACACACACACACACACACACACACACACACACACACACACACACACACACACACACACACACACACACACACACACACACACACACACACACACACACACACACACACACACACACACACACACACACACACACACACACACACACACACACACACACACACACACACACACACACACACACACACACACACGACGAGAGAATGACCTTTATTCCAGCAGCAGACAAACAGGTATGAGCCAGGTGGGTGGACACACAACAGGTCAGCTAATGCGTACGTTACGGTATCTGCTGTAAAGCGGTTTTCTAGGACACCGTTGTTCGCACGCTTTTGTTTTCCCTCACTGTAACTATGTCATTTTATTCAAATTAGGCCTAAAAAGAAAAAAACACCCTTCAGGCCAAGTCAATAAAGCAAAATGTTTCTAGGCGGCATGGTACGGACTTACAGAGCTAGTTGCAGTGTGGAGAACAAGTATTTGATTCACTGCCGATTTTGCAGGTTTTCCTACTTACAAAGCATGTAGAGGTCTGTAATTTTTATCATAGGTACACTTCAACTGTGAGAGACGGAATCTAAAACAAAAATCCAGAAAATCACATTGTACGATTTTTAAGTAATTCATTTGCATTTTATTGCATGACATAAGTATTTGATCACCTACCAACCAGTAAGAATTCCGGCTCTCACAGACCTGTTAGTTTTTCTTTAAGAAGCTCTCCTGTTCACCACTCATTACCTGTATTAACTGCACCTGTTTGAACTCGTTACCTGTATAAAAGACACCTGTCCACACACACTCAATCAAACAGACTCCAACCTCTCCACAATGGCCAAGACCAGAGAGCTGTGTAAGGACATCAGGGATAAAATTGTAGACCTGCACAAGGCTGGGATGGGCTACAGGACAATAGGCAAACAGCTTGGTGAGAAGGCAACAACTGGAAGAAAATGGAAGAAGTTCAAGATGACGGTCAATCACCCTGGGTCTGGGGCTCCATGCAAGATCTCACCTCGTGGGTCATCAATGATCATGAGGAAGGTGAGGGATCAGCCCAGAACTACACAGCAGAACCTGGTCAATGACCTGAAGAGAGCTGGGACTACAGTCTCAAAGAAAACCATTAGTAACACACTACGCCATCATGGATAAAAATCCTGCAGCGCACGCAAGGTCCCCCTGCTCAAGCCAGCGCATGTCCAGGCCCGTCTGAAGTTTGCCAATGACCATCTGGATGATCCAGAGGAGGAATGGGAGAAGGTCATGTGGTCTGATGAGACAAAAATAGAGCTTTTTGGTCTAAACTCCACTCGCCGCGTTTGGAGGAAGAAGAAGGATGAGTACAACCCCAAGAACACCATCCCAACCGTGAAGCATGGAGGTGGAAACATCATTCTTTGGGGATGCTTTTCTGCAAAGGGGACAGGACGACTGCACCGTATTGAGGGGAGGATGGATGGGGCCATGTATCGCGAGATCTTGGCCAACAACCTCCTTCCCTCAGTAAGAGCATTGAAGATGGGTCGTGGCTAGGTCTTCCAGCATGACAACTACCCGAAACACACAGCCAGGGCAACTAAGGAGTGGCTCCGTAAGAAGCATCTCAAGGTCCTGGAGTGGCCTAGCCAGTCTCCAGACCTGAACCCAATAGAACATCTTTGGAGGGAGCTGAAAGTCCGTATTGCCCAGCAACAGCCCCGAAACCTGAAGGATCTGGAGAAGGTCTGTATGGAGGAGTGGGCCAAAATCCCTGCTGCAGTGTGTGCAAACCTGGTCAAGACCTACAGGAAACGTATGATCTCTGTAATTGCAAACAAAGGTTTCTGTACCAAATATTAAGTTCTGCTTTTCTGATGTATCAAATACTTATGTCATGCAATAAAATGCAAATTAATTACTTAAAAATCATACAATGTGATTTTCTGGATTTTTGTTTTAGATTCCATCTCTCACAGTTGAAGTGTACCTATGATAAAAAAATTACAGACCTCTACATGCTTTGTAAGTAGGAAAACCTGCAAAATCGGCAGTGTATCAAATACTTGTTCTCCCCACTGTAAAAGACAACAACCAAGAATGAACATCTCACATTTGGATAAACAAGGGTTTTGGAGACGATAATGATTAGTTAAATGAACTAAAACAGATAGACGAAGGCTGTTGTGTAACGAATTAGAATTGCAATGGCTCATGTCCAAATTCCAATGTTAAAACTGCACTGGGTGAACATGTTGAAAACATCATTTTATTTGAGCCATTCATCCATTCAGCCGAGTTCTGCCCAGACTGGTTCAGTCACAGTCAGCCAAAGGCCTCCAGCTCTAAACACTTGAGATGAGAAACCACAGGGCACAGCAGAGGTGGTACATTCAGCACGGCTTCCTCCTCGTGTTCAATTTGGCACAGAGGCACAGTCACGCTCTCACACCGTCTGTGGTCTCCCTGCCCAAAAACAGGCCCTGGGCCTCAGGCGAGGGACATTTCCACAGGTGGCATCAGCACTTACATAAGTGTCCTCGTTGTACTGTACGTGTGTGTGTGTGTGTGTGTGTGTGTGTCCTTCTGGTCTAGTAGTAAAACACATTCCCATCATGCTCTGTGGTGGAGGCTCCAGTGTGACTGTGCCAGGATTCTGTCATTATATATATATATATATATATATATTATATTATACTATACTATACTATACTATACACACACAGTTGAAGTCGGAAGTTTACATACAGTTAGGGTATAGTCATTAAAACTTGTTTATCCAACCGCTTCACAAATTTCTTGTTAACAAACTATAGTTTTGGCAAGTCGGTTAGGACATCTACTTTGTGCATGACACAAGTAATTTTTCCAACAATTGTTTACAGACAGATTTCACTTATAAACATTCACTTTATCACAATTCCAGTGGGTCAGAAGTTTACATACACTAAGTTGACTGTGCCTTTAAACAGCTTGGAAAATTCCAGAAAATGATGTCATGGCTTTAGAAGCTTCTGATAGGCTAATTGACATAATTTGAGTCAAGTGGAGGTGTACCTGTGGATGCATTTCAAGGCCTACCTTCAAACTCAGTGCCTCTTTGCTTGACATCATGGGAAAATGATCAAAAGAAATCAGCCAAGACCTCATAAAAAATGGTAGACCTCCACAAGTCTGGTTCATCCTTGGGAGCAATTTCCAAATGCCTGAAGGTACCACGTTCATCTGTACAAACAATAGTACGCAAGTATAAACACCATGGGACACTGCAGCCGTCATATCGCTCAGGAAGGAGACGCGTTCTGTCTCCTAGAGATGAACGTACTTTGGTGCGAAAAGTGCAAATCAATCCCAGAACAACAGCAAAGGACCTTGTGAAGATGCTGGAGGAAACCGGTACAAAAGTATCTATATCCACAGTAAAACGAGTCCTATATCTACATAACCTGAAAGGCCGCTCAGCAAGGAAGAAGCCACTGCTCCAAAACCGCCATAAAAAAGCCAGACTACGGTTTGCAACTGCACATGGGGACAAAGATCGTACTTTTTGGAGAAATGTCCTCTGGTCTGATGAAACAAAAATATAACTGTTTGGCCATAATGACCATCGTTATGTTTGGAGGAAAAAGGCGGGTCTTGCAAGCCGAAGAACACCATCCCAAGGATAGTAAAATAAAGGTGTGTATGTGTGTGTGTAAAGGTCTTCACAGTGTGCACAGATTTGTTTACATCCCTGTTAGTGAGCATTTCTCATTTGCCAAGATAACCCATCCACCTGACAGGTGTGGCATATCAAGAAGCGGATTAAACAGCATGATCATTACACAGGTACACCTTGTGCTGTGGACAACAACAACAAAAACTCTAAAAATGTGCAGTTTTGTCACACAACACAATGCCACAGATGACTCAGGTTTTGAGAGTGTGCAATTGGCATGGTGACTGAAGGAATGTCCACCAGAGGTGTTGCAGGATAATTTTATGTTCATTTCTCTACCAATAAGCTGCCTCCAATGTCATTTTAGAGAACTTTGCAGTACCTCCATCCCGCTTCATCACCTGCGGGATTGTCAAAGACCATGAAACTGTGGGTTTGCACAACCGAATAATTTCTGCACAAACTGTCAGAAACCGTCTCAGGGAAGCTCATCTGCGTGCTCGTCGTCCTCACCAGGGTCTTGACCTGACTGCAGTTCGGTTTCATAACCGACTTCAGTGGGCAAATGCTCACCTTCGATGGCCAATGGCACGATGGAAAAGTGTGCTCTTCACGAATGAATCCCGGTTTCAACTATAGCGGGCAGATGGCGTCGTGTGGGCGAGCGGTTTGTTGATGTCAACGTTGTGAACAGAGTGCCCCATGTTGGCGGTGCGGTTATGGTATGGAAAGGCATAAGCTACGGACAATGAACATAATTGCATTTTATCGATGACAATTTCAATACAAAGAGATACCGTGACGAGATCCTGAGGCCCATTGTCGTGCCATTAATCCGCCGCCATCACATCATGTTTCAGCATGATAACGCACGGCCCCATGTCGCAAGGATCTGTACACAATTCCTGGAAGCTGAAAATGTCCCAGTTCTTCCATGGCCTGCATACTCACCAGACTTGTTTGGGATGCTTTGGATCGACGTGTATGACAGAATGTTCCAGTTCCCGTCAATATCCAGCAACTTCACACAGTCATTGAAGAGGAGTGGGACAACATTCCACAGGCCACAATCAACAGCCTGATCAACTCTATACGAAGGAAATGTGTCGCGCTGCATGAGGCAAATGGTGGTCACACCAGATACTGACCGGTTTTCTGAACCATGCCCCTACCTTTTTTGTGACCAACAGATGCATATATGTATTCCCAGTCATGTGAAATCCATAGATTAGGGCCTAATGAATTTATATCAATTGACTGATTTCCTCATATGAACTGTAACTCAGTAAAGTCTTTGAAATTGTTGCACGTTGCGTTTATATTTTTGGTTCAGCGTCATCAGACTTCAGAGCACGCTAACCTCAAATGACCGAATGGTAGAGTAGAGACTCAGACAGTTTACACAACAACTAGTCTACCAAGCCTGGGTTCAAATACTATTTGTAATCTGACAAGTACTTTGGGTGTCTGCTCTGGCCTGCCAGATGGGCGGGGTTTGTTTTATTAGTCTAGTAAGCCAGGCTCAAACAAGCACAGAAATGATTTTGAAATGTATTTGAACCCAGGTCTGTAGGCTACTACCCAACATGGTGTGTATATATATATATACACACATACATATACACACACACACACACACACACACACACAGTACCAGTCAAAAGCTTGGACACACCTACTCATTCAAGAGTTTCTTTATTTTTACTATTTTCAACATTGTAGAATAATAGTGAAGACATCAAAACTATGAAATATAGTATGGACATGTAGTAACCAAAAGTGTTCAACAAATCAAAATACATTTTATATTTGAGATTCTTCAAAGTAGCCACCCTTTGCCTTGATGACAGCTTTGCACACTCTTGGCATTCCCTCAACCAGCTTCATGAGGTAGTCACCTGGAATGCGTTTCAATTAACAGATGTGCCTTCTTAAAAAGTTAATTTGTGGAATTTCTTTCCTTCTTTAATGCATTTGAGCCAATCAGTTGTGATGTGACAAGGTAGGGGTGGTATAGAGGAAATATACTTTCCTGCAACCCGCCTCACCCAATGTGGAACGGATTCTATTATTTCTTCATACCTTTTATCAGGAACCCACGGCTGAAACTAGCCAGCTAACTAGCTACTGCTACTAGCCACCGTTAGCGGTCTTCACCACTGTCCGTGGCCTGCACTACCTACCAGCCAGCTCTAGCCTGGACAATTATTGGCCAGTCTGCACAGCGCGCTATCGACCCAGAGCATTTAGGATTTTCTGCCGGAATCACTGGACCTTAACACCGGATCATCACAACTAGCTAGCTGCAACCAAATGGCTGTTGTTGTTGGCTAATCACCACTTGTCCCAAAGCTAGCACCAGTTAGCCTTGAGCTAGCCTCGAGCCAGGCCCATCTCCCGGCTATCCACCTCCCTGTCAACACGGAGCCCCGCCGATCCATCACGACTGGTCTGCCGACGTAATCGTCTGATATGGTTTCAACAGGCTTCCCGTTGCGACGACCACGAAGATCCATCTGCTAGCACCGGCCCGCTAGCACGCGCAATCAACAGCCGTGCCTCCTGCTCGCCTGTGCTCGGACTTACCTATTGCTGTTCACTGGATCTTATGATCACTCAGCTACACATCTGATGCCCGCAGGGCTGTTCCTTTACACGGTTACCCCATCCTGTTTATCTGTTTAGCCTCAGCTCAAACTTTCGTCGCCATTACCAGTTGTTGTCTTAGCCCTCTCGAATAACATCTGTGATTGCGTTATATGCCTCTCTCCCATGTCAATATGCCTTGCCTATTGCTGTTCCAATTAGTTGTTATTGTACTATTTCACTGTAGAGCCCCCAGTCCCGCTCAACCTGCCTCAGATAGCTTCTCTGTCCCACCCCCTATACATGTGGAGACCAGCTCAAATCGCTTTCATCGTTACCCAATGCTTAGGTGTACCTCCACTGTACTCATATCCTTCCATATCCTTGTCTGTACATAATGCCCTGAATCTATTCTACAACGCCCGGAAACCTGCCCCTTTTATTCTCTGTACCCAACGCACTAGAAGACCAGTTCTTCAAGCCTTCAGCCGTATCCTTATTCTATTCCTCCTCTGTTCCTCTGGTGATGTAGAGGTTAACCCAGGCCCTGTAGCCCCCAGTATCACTCCTACTCCCCAGGCGCTATCATTTGTTGACTTCTGTAACCGTAAAAGCCTTGGTTTCTTGCACGTTAACATCAGAAGCCTCCTCCCTAAGTTTGAGTTATTCACTGCGTTAGCACACTCCGCCAACCCTGATGTTCTAGCAGTGTCTGAATCTTGGCTTAGGAAGGCCACCAGATATTCAGACATTTCCATCCCCAACTACAACATTTTCCGTCTCGATAGAACTGCCAAAGGGGGTGGGGTTGCAATCTACTGTAGAGATAGCCTGCAGAGCTCTATCATACTATCCAGGTCTGTGCCCAAACAGTTTGAGCTTCTACTTCTAAAAATCCACCTTTCCAGAAATAAGTCTCTCACTGTTGCCGCTTGCTACAGACCCCCCTCAGCCACGAGCTGTACCCTGGACACCATATGTGAATTGATTGCCCCCCCATCTATCCTCAGAGTTCGTACTGCTTGGTGACCTAAACTGGGATATGCTTAAATACCCCGGCCGTCCTACAATCTAAACTAGATGCCCTCAATCTCACACAAATTATCAAGGGTACCTACCAGGTACAACCCTAAATCCGTAAACATGGGCACCCTCATAGATATCATCCTGACTAACTTACCCTCTAAATACACCTCCACTGTCTTCAACCAGGATCTCAGCGATCACTGCCTCATTGCCTGCGTCCCTAATTGGTCCGCAGTCAAAAGACCACCCCTCATCACTGTCAAACGCTCCCTAAAACACTTCAGCGAGCAGGCCTTTCTAATTGACCTGGCCCGGGTATCCTGGATGGATATTGACCTCATTCCTTCAGCAGAGGATGCCTGGATGTTCTTCAAAAGTGCTTTCCTCTCCATCTTAAATAAGCATGAGAACTATGAACAGATATAGCCCCTGGTTCACCCCAGACTTGACTGCCCTTGACCAGCACAAACACATCCTGTGGCGTACTGCATTAGCATCGAACAGCCCCCGCGATATGCAACTTTTCAGGGACACTGTAAAGTCCATGGAGAATAAAAGCACCTCCTCCCAGCTACCCACTGCACTGAGGCTAGGAAACACTATCACCACCTATAAATCTACAATAATCGAGAATTTCAATAAGCATTTTGCTACGGCTGGCCATGCTTTCCACCTGGCTACCCCTACCCCGGCCACCAGCTCTGCACCCTCCGCTGCAATTTGCCCATGCCCCCCCCCCCCCGCTTCTCCTTCACCCAAATTAAGATAGCTGATGTCCTGAAAGAGCTGCAAAAATCTGGACCCCTACAAATCAGCTGGGCTAGACAATCTGGACCCTCTCTTTCTAAAATTAGCCGCCGAAATTGTCGCAACCCCTATTACTAGCCTGTTCAACTTCTCTTTCGTATCGTCTGAGATCCCCAGAGATTGGAAAGCTGCCGCGGTCATCCACCTCTTCAAAAGGGGGTGACACTCTAGATCCAAACTGTTACAGACCTATATCCATCCTATCCTGCCTTTCAAAAGTATTTGAAGGCCAAGTTAACAAACAGATCACCGACCACTTCGAATCCCACCGTACCTTCTCCGCTATGCAATCTGGTTTCCGAGCTGGTCATGGGTGCACCTCAGCCACGCTCAAGGTCCTAAACGATATATTAACCGCGATTGATAAAAGACAGTACTGTGCAGCCGTCTTCATCGACCTGGCCAAGGCTTTTGACTCGGTCAATCACCGTTTTCTTATTGGCAGACTAAAAAGCCTTGGTTTCTCAACTGACTGCCTCGCCTGGTTCACCAACTACTTCTCAGATAGAGTTCAATGTGTCAAATCGGAGGGCCTGTTGTCTGGACCTCTGGCAGTCTCTATGGGGGTGCCACAGGGTTCAATTCTCGGGCTGACTCTATTCTCTGTGTATATCAATGATGTCGCTCTTGCTGCTGGTGACTCTCAGATCCACCTCTACGCAGACGACACCATTTTGTATACATCTGGCCCTTCATTGGACACTGTGTTAACAAACCTCCAAACGAGCTTCAATGCCATACAACACTCCTTCTGTGGCCTCCAACTGCTCTTAAAACGCTAGTAAAACTAAATGCATGCTCTTCAATCGAACGCTGCTTGCACCCGCCCGCCCGACTAGAATCACTACTCTCGGCGGGTCTGACCTAGAGTATGTGGACAACTACAAATACCTAGGTGTCTGGTTAGACCGTAAACTCTCCTTCCAGACTCACATTAAACATCTCCAATCCAAAGTTAAATCTAGAATCGGCTTCCTATTTCGTAACAAAGCCTCCTTCACTCATGCTGCTAAACATGCCCTCGTAAAACTGACTATCCTACCGATCCTTGACTTCGGCGATGTCATTTACAAAATTGGATGTAGTCTATCACAGTGCCATCCGTTTTGTCACCAAAGCCCCATATACTACCCACCATTGTGACCTGTACGCTCTTGTTGGCTGGTCCTCACTACATATTTGTCGGCAAACCACTGGCTCCAAGTCATCTATAAATCACTTCTAGGCAAATCCCCGCCTTATCTTAGCTCATTGGTCACCATAGCAACACCCACCCGTAGTCTGCGCTCCAGCAGGTATATCTCACTGGTCATCCCCAAAGCCAACACCTCCTTTGGCCACCATTCCTTCCAGTTCTCTGCTGCAAATGACTGGAACGAACTACAAAAATCTCTGAAGCTAGAGACACTTATCTCCCTCATTAACTTTAAGCATCAGTTGTCAGAGCAGCTTACCGATCACTGTACCTGTACACAGCCCATCTGTAATTAGCCCACCCAACTACCTCATCCCCATATTGTTATTTACATTGTTATTTATTTTGCTCATTTGCACCCCAGTATCTCTATTTGCACATCATCTTCTGCACATCTATCACTCCAGTGTTAATCCTAAATTGTAATTATTTTGCACTATGGCCTATTTATTGCCTTACCTCCATAACTTACTACATTTGCACACACCGTATATAGATTTTCTATTGTGTTATTGACTGTACGTTTTTGTTTATCCCATATGTAACTCTGTGTTGTTGTTGTTTTTAATCGCACTGCTTTGCTTTATCTTGGCCAGGTCGCAGTTGTAAATGAGAACTTGTTCTCAACTGGCTTACCTGATTAAATAAAGGTGATATAAATAAAACGTTTTTAAAAATAGCCCTATTTGGTAAAAGACCAAGTCCATATTATGGCAAGAACATCTCAAATAAGCAAAGAGAAACGATAATCCATCATTAATTTAAGACTAAGGTCAGTCAATCAAGAAAATCAAGAACTTTTAAAGTTCCTTCAAGTGTTGTCGCAAAAACCATCAAGCGCTATGATGAAACTGGCTCTCATGAGGACCGCAACAGGAAAGGAAGATCTAGAGATACCTCTGCTGCAGAGGATAGGTTCATTACAGTTAACTGCACCTCAGATTGCAACCCATATAAATGCTTCAGAGTTCAAGTTAGACAACTCAACATCAACAGTTCAGAGGACACTGCGTGAATCAGGCCTTCATGGTCAAATTGCTGCAAAGAAACTACTACTAAAAGGACACCAATAAGAAGAAGACACTTGCTTGGGCCAAGAAACACAAACAATGGACATTAGAACAGTGTAAATCTGTCCTTTGGTCTCCAAATTTGTGTATTTGTGAGACGCAGAGTAGGTGAACGGATGATCTCTGCGTGTATGGTTCCACCGTGAAGCATGGAGGAGGTGGTGTGATGGTGTGGGGGTGATTTGCTGGTGACACTTTATTTAGAATTCAAAGGCACACTTAAGCATGGCTACCAAGGCATTCTGCAGCGATACGCCATCCCATCTGGTTTGCGCTTAGTGGGACTATCATTAGTTTTTTAACAGGACAATGACCCAAAACATACTAGGCTGTTTAAGGGCTATTTGAACAAGAAGGAGAGTGATGGAGTGCTGCATCAGATGACCTGGCCTCCACAAATCACCCAACCTCAACCCAATTGAAATGGTTTGGGATGAGTTGGACTGCAGAGTGAAGGAAAAGCAGCAAACAAGTGCTCAGCATGTGGGAACTCCTTCAAGACAGTTGGAAAAGCATTCCTCATGAAGCTTGTTGAGAGAATGCCAAGAGTGTGCAAAGCTGTCATCAAGGCAAAGGGTGGCTACTTTGAAGAATCTTAAAATACATTATGATTTGTTTAACACTTTTTTGGTTGCTACATGATTCCATAGTTGTGATGTCTTCACTATTATTCTACAACATAGAAAATAGTTAAAATAAAGAAAACCCTTGAATGAGTAGGTGTGGCCAAACTTTTGACTGGTACATATATATATATATATAAATAAATAAATAAATAAATAAAATAACAATTCTAGCCTATTCTTAGACTAGTCATTCCTTGTGGTGTGACAGCCCTGTGGGTAGCCTGGCAACACAGATCCCCAAGGCTACATTCTCAAGGGATGCAGCAATCACATCCACTAGCAACTGGAACAGCAGGCATCTGGCAATCAGGAGAGTTCTATCAAGTGGATCGGTAACTACATTGTCATGGTAAGGGAGTGCAGGTGGTGAAAGTTGATAATATCCTGCGGTTGTGGTTTTAGTTCTTCCTGCTGTGGTGTTGTTTACTGGTCTCCTATAGACGGGTGGGTTTTTAAGCAACACAACAAAATTGATGCGTGCGCAACCGTGGTGCAAAACAGGAAACTATATTTCCTCTCCAAATCTTTATTGAAAACATAAATACATTTGCACAATCAGCACTTGTTGTTGCTCAAATACATTGTTACATTTGTTGGTTTAGCTAGCTAGCGAATTTTAGCCACATTATCAAAAGAGTCAAAACAAGACATGGTATCAATAACAAGGTACAACGAGCCACCTACGATTCCCCACATGGCAGCTTCTTGTCCTTGTTGCTAGCTGTCGGACTGTCCAGATTCATAACACACAGCCTTCTGCCCCATAGACTCGCATTTTTGTGACGACGTCATCTAACCCATCTATGACCAGCAAAAGGCCTAATTGCCATTAGGGATAAATAGAAGGTAATTGAAGTGGTTAGGCGTGCCTGGCATAGCTGTGGTAACTCCACGCTAATGAAAGAAAACAGGGAGAGCACCTTACCGTAATACCTATAGTAGCCCCACACCACAGGAGGCTGGTGGAACCCTAATTGGGGAGAATCGGCTCGTGGTAATGACTGGAGCGGCACGGTAACAACTACATCCATGTGGTTGATGCCATTCCATTTGCTCCGTTCCGGCCATTATTACGAGCTGTTCTCCCCTCAGCAGCCTCCTATGCCCCACACTTATAAGAGCCCCTTACCGTAAGAGCCCCTTACCGTAAGAGCCCCTTACCGTAAGAGCCCCTTACCGTAAGAGCCCCTTACCGTAAGACCCATAGTAGACTGTCCCCATGCTAATAGAGCTCGCCAGCTTGTAGCCCTAAAACCCAGAAATGAGTTACTTCTGGTTCGTTCAGCCATCCCTATAGGGAAAATGAATGAGGAAAGAATTGGGTTTTGGAATAAATGCCGAAAATAAGGTCTGAGGTTAACACAGGCTTAGGAGATCTTATCCAGAGCGACTTACAGGAGCAATTAGGGTTAAGTGCCTTGCTCAAGGGTACATCGACAGATTTTTCACCTAGTCGGCTCGGGGATTAGAACCAGCGACCTTACATTTACGTCATTTAGCAGACGCTCTTATCCAGAGCGACTTACAAATTGGTGCATTCACCTTATAGCCAGTGGGATAACCACTTTACAATGTTTTTTTTTTTTTTTTTTTTTGGGGGGTGGCGTGGGGGTAAGGGGGGAGAAGGATTACTTTATCCTTTACCAGGTATTCCTTAAAGAGGTGGGGTTTCAAATGTCTCCGGAAGGTGGTGAGTGACTCCGCTGTCCTGGCGTCGTGAGAGAGCTTGTTCCACCATTGGGGTGCCAGAGCAGCGAACAGTTTTGACTGGGCTGAGCGGGAACTGTGCTTCCGCAGAGGTAGGGGAGCCAGCAGGCCAGAGGTGGATGAACGCAATGCCCTTTCGGTTACTGGCACAACGCTCTTAACCACTAAGCTACCTGCCGCCTGTCTATGAGATAATAGCAGTCAGTTAACATGACCTTATGAATTATGAAACCTTTATGTGCTCTTCAAAATTCACAAAAAGTGACATTACATGATTAAGATTATCTCATAGAACAAAACTTATAAGAACTCCTAAGCCTGTGTTTACCACAGACCTTATTTTTGGCGTTTATCCAAACACGCCATTCATTTTCCCCATAGGCTTTGTCCAACGAACCATGGAGGAGTGCCTACAAAAAGACACCATTACTATTTATCTTTTAATAAGAAGGACAACCTCTTACCGTAAGACCCATAGTAGACTAGCCCCACACTAATAATAAGAAAGAGAGGGACGACCCCTTACCGTAAGACCCATAGTAGACTAGCCCCACACTAATAATAAGAAAGAGAGGGACGACCCCTTACCGTAAGACCCATAGTAGAGTATCCCCACACTAATAATACGAAAAAGAGGGACGACCCCTTACCGTAAGACCCATAGTAGAGTATCCCCACACTAATAATACAAAAAAGAGGGACGACCCCTTACCGTAAGACCCATAGTAGAGTATCCCCACACTAATAATAAGAAAAAGAGGGACAACCCCTTACCGTAAGACCCATAGTAGAGTATCCCCACACTAATAATAAGAAAGAGAGGGACAACCCCTTACCGTAAGACCCATAGTAGAGTATCCCCACACTAATAATAAGAAAAAGAGGGACAACCTCTTACCGTAAGACCCATAGTAGAGTATCCCCACACTGATAATAAGAAAAAGAGGGACAACCCTTTACCATAAGACCCATAGTAGAGTATCCCCACACTAATAATAAGAAAAAGAGGGACAACCCCTTACCGTAAGACCCATAGTAGAGTATCCCCACACTAATAATACGAAAAAGAGGGACGACCCCTTACCGTAAGACCCATAGTAGAGTATCCCCACACTAATAATAAGAAAAAGAGGGACAACCTCTTACCGTAAGACCCATAGTAGAGTATCCCCACACTAATAATAAGAAAAAGAGGGACAACCTCTTACCGTAAGACCCATAGTAGAGTATCCCCACACTAATAATAAGAAAAAGAGGGACAACCCCTTACTGTAAGACCCATAGTAGAGTATCCCCACACTAATAATAAGAAAAAGATGGGACAACCCCTTACCGTAAGACCCATAGTAGACTAGCCCCACACTAATAATACGAAAAAGAGGGACAACCCCTTACCGTAAGACCTGCAGCAGGCTAGGTGGTGTAACGGTGCCTGAGCCTGGTCTGATGACCCCAGTACCATTGAGCGTGCCCAGTTGGACCTGGAACATGGGCCGGAGCGTGATGCCTGACGACTGCAACCTGGTCTTCAGCACCTCCAGAGGACAGGTCACGATGGCTCCCACCGTACCACTACATCTGTAGAGAGGAAGATGAAAACATGTTGACCTTTATATAATACGGTAATAACGCAGTAACCTGAAGAAGGCACAGTGATGCCAAAACGTTGGGGTTTTACCCAATAAATGACTGGGAGGTTTATATATATATATATATATATATATATAACATACAGTGGGGGGAAAAAAGTATTTAGTCAGCCACCAATTGTGCAAGTTCTCCCACTTAAAGATGAGCGAGGCCTGTAATTTTCATCATAGGTACATGTCAACTATGACAGACAAAATGAGGGAAAAAAATCCACATTGTAGGATTTTTAATGAATTTATTTGCAAATTATGGTGGAAAATAAGTATTTGGTCAATAACAAAAGTTTCTCAATACTTTGTTATATACCCTTTGTTGGCAATGACACAGGTCAAACGTTTTCTGTAAGTCTTCACAAGGTTTTCACACACTGTTGCTGGTATTTTGGCCCATTCCTCCATGCAGATCTCCTCTAGAGCAGTGATGTTTTGGGGCTGTCGCTGGGCAACACGGACTTTCAACTCCCTCCAAAGATTTTCTATGGGGTTGAGATCTGGAGACTGGCTAGGCCACTCCAGGACCTTGAAATGCTTCTTACGAAGCCACTCCTTCGTTGCCCGGGCGGTGTGTTTGGGATCATTGTCATGCTGAAAGACCCAGCCACGTTTCATCTTCAATGCCCTTGCTGATGGAAGGAGGTTTTCACTCAAAATCTCACGATACATGGCCCCATTCATTCTTTCCTTTACACGGATCAGTCGTCCTGGTCCCTTTGCAGAAAAACAGCCCCAAAGCATGATGTTTCCACCCCCATGCTTCACAGTAGGTATGGTGTTCTTTGGATGCAACTCAGCATTCTTTGTCCTCCAAACACGACGAGTTGAGTTTTTACCAAAAAGTTCTATTTTGGTTTCATCTGACCATATGACATTCTCCCAGTCCTCTTCTGGATCATCCAAATGCACTCTAGCAAACTTCAGACGGGCCTGGACATGTACTGGCTTAAGCAGGGGGACACGTCTGGCACTGCAGGATTTGAGTCCCTGGCGGCGTAGTGTGTTACTGATGGTAGGCTTTGTTACTTTGGTCCCAGCTCTCTGCAGGTCATTCACTAGGTCCCCCGTGTGGTTCTGGGATTTTTGCTCACCGTTCTTGTGATCATTTTGACCCCACAGGGTGAGATCTTGCGTGGAGCCCCAGATCGAGGGAGATTATCAGTGGTCTTGTATGTCTTCCATTTCCTAATAATTGCTCCCACTGTTGATTTCTTCAAACCAAGCTGCTTACCTATTGCAGATTCAGTCTTCCCAGCCTGGTGCAGGTCTACAATTGTGTTTCTGGTGTCCTTTGACAGCTCTTTGGTCTTGGCCATAGTGGAGTTTGGAGTGTGACTGTTTGAGGTTGTGGACAGGTGTCTTTTATACTGATAACAAGTATATGTGTGTATATATATATATATATATATATATATATGGAGTGTGAGACTTTTATAGCTTACAGTTTATTCACTGTTAGTCAGCACCTCCACACAAAATAATGTTCTCTGGGTGTGCGGCAGCTCATGCTTTTTAATAACATAATATATTCAGGCCTTTTAAGTCAGCTGTACTACATCTTCCCTGAGAAGAGGAAAACACATGGATACGGCATTATTAATAAAGTTATTAACATGGCGGAGGACAATAGAGACTGAGCTCCAATAACCTCAGTGTAAAAGATGACCATAGACCGCCAGAAGTGGAGAACGTTTGCTGACCAATGAGTGACCAGGTATTTTACGTGTCGGGGGGTATAAAACACTAAAGGGCATCCCTATAGCTTGAGCCTAATAGCCGTTTAAATCTCCAAACCATGCACTTCATTTGATTCATGACCTTAACAAGTGAGGGATAGTCTCGAGTGACATCATAAAAATACCCGTCTACAACCCCTGTCCATCCAAGACGAGCTTAGACAGAATCAGATTAGTTTAGCATAAGCTTCCTCTAGTGGGTCTATCCTGCCTGCCTTGTGCTGCCATGTACTCTTTGTCTGAAGGGCAGGTCAAAATGCAAGGGCTTCCAATTCCAAAACACCCAGCTAGACATACATTCATTGTTTATCACGTCAATCCTCCTAGTGGTCTGGGACACCATAAGGTAATGTGACGCTGTATCATACAGTGTCATATAACACTACGCACCCATGTGTACTAACCATAATATGGCTACAGTCCAGACGCCCTAACAGACACTCAAAGTTAAAGTTTACATTTGAAACTAGAAACCACCATTCATTTACAAAATTAAGTCCTATGTAAATATACAGGCTAGTTCTCAATGTCGTGCCTGGAAAGTGCACTGCACCATAGCAGCCTATGCAAAGTGACCAGAACTTGCAAGACAAGTTAGACTAGATTTAGGATCTCAAGCTAAAATAAAATGTAGTATTGCCTGAAATGAGAGGAAACTAATCTGTTTGCTCCAGTCTCCTGTAGAAAAACAATGGTAAAAAAAACATTATGGTACTTCTTGTCATTGGCTAAGATATTCTAAGACACACACACACACACACGATATACTGTATATGACTGGGATTTATATTCCTCTGTGGGATTAATATAGTATCAGACTGTAGTAAATGCAATATCAGCTCTAGGTATTGAATAGTGCTTTCCCAAATGTCAACAGCTGTCAACTGATGACCTTAACAGCTTGAGTGACATAAGTACTAGCTTCCAAAAAAAGCTCCCAAGTTAAAGATTCTCTCTCTCACTCTCTCTGCGAACATACATTTTAGGATGGGTACCTTTAGTTTTGATCATCTTCCATATTTCCCCTCTATTGCAGAATAGAATGTTAGCTATACATATAATAGATTCCTCCATTCTAAGCTGCAGTAGGTAACATGAGAAAAGCTTGCTAGCTTAGCACTTTGCATGGTCACAAGAATCAGGGTTTCCCCAAACTCGGTCCTTTGGTCCTCCCTGGGTGCACGTTTTGGTTTTTGCCCTAGCATTACACAGCTGATTCAAATAACCAACTCATCAAGCTTTGCTTATTTGAATCAGCTGTGTAGCGCTAGGGCAAAAACCAAAACGTGCACCCAGGGGGGACCACAGGACCGAGTTTGGGAAACCCTGACGTTAAATTTTTTTGCTTTTGGTCTTAATTTAAAAGTTAAGGTTAGGCATAAGGTTAGCAGTATGGTTAAAGTTAGGTTTAAAATCTGATTTTATTAAGATACATTTTAGAAATAGGCAGAGTTTATGCCAACTAGTGACGACCATGTAATGCGAGGAGATCTACGTACGGTCAGAATAGACTGCGCAACTTGCCAACTAATACCACATCAAATTAAAACATTCATCATCTTGATTTTACGATGCTGTATTTACGTTTATTATATCTCAAGTGTTATGAACTTTATAGAAATAGAGAGCATTACAAATGGCTAAGATTCCCAAATTTCATGCATAAAAGGTAGTTAGTTAACTGTTAACGTGATAGCTAACACGGCTTCAGAAACCAATATCCGGTGGATTAGCCAAGCTAACTAACACGGCTAGCAGTGAGAAGGACACTATTTGGCCACCTGACATCGCATAACTAGACTGAACCAGTACCTTGGCTTGAGGAGACGACGAATATGACGAGTTCTCCTCTCGTCATATACACATCGTCTCCTCAAAACCCTGCAGGTACTGGTTCAAACTAGACGGGATGATACAGTAAACGTATGCTAGTTAGCCAGTTAAAATACTGTTCTGGAACACATTGACATTGTACACCATTAGAGTTAGCAAACAACCGCATGTTGTAAAGAGCTAGCTAGCCCTCGGAACGAGAGCAAGTAGCTTGCTACTTACTGTAACTTCCTTTTAAATATTCAGCTATGCTAATGCTAGCTAGCTGTCACATTTGAGAAAAAGGTCGGAAAGGAACACTTACCCCCCTGCGAAGAGATGTAATAGCGTATTATTATTTTGTGCCATTTTTTTTTTTTTTACTATAACCATAATCTTATTTTTTCTTCCCGTAAATGTAATCTTTATAAATCAGAGGCGATAAGGTGGGTTTTCTTGCTCGTCCACCCGGCTTTCTCTGAATAGGTCCACCTCTACTGCAGAATCTGAAGAGATGAATTAATTTGCGTCATGGGAGTTGTCGGTGACGTAGAGAGGTCTGACAACAGGGGTTGGCTCTTTTATTTATGGAAAGAAAGATTGACCAATTGATTGACGGAACAGTTGACAACAAAGAGAGAGAGATTAATAGTATCCAATTAAACAATGTACTCAATGGAGCGCGTCTGATGTATGAAACAAATGTATGCCCTCACTAACTGTAAATCGCTCTGGATAAGAGCGTCTGCTAAAATGACTAAAATGTAAAAAAATAAAAATAAAAATGATGTCCTGTCCTATCCTACC
This sequence comes from Coregonus clupeaformis, assembly GCF_020615455.1. Lineage (NCBI taxonomy): Eukaryota > Metazoa > Chordata > Actinopteri > Salmoniformes > Salmonidae > Coregonus > Coregonus clupeaformis. The sequence continues at coordinate 38,514,453 of NC_059221.1, forward strand.
CTTCTCCTTCTTTTAGTCAAGGTTACTGATAAGAAAGAACTGTACAGGTGGAAGTAATTTTATAGGATTATATAACATGTTACTTTCACTTAGCCAGTGTATCAAGAGACGACATAAAGGAGAGGGGGACAGAAAGAGATCAAATCTTAATGCATACAGAGTGATTCAACAAGGCTAGCTCTAAATCCATAGAGCTGAAGGTCTACACCATAGAGAATTATAGAGGCCTCTGGATGGATAAACCCCATTTTTGCACTGACATTGCCTTTGAAGGCTTCCACCATTTTAAAGTAGTCAACTGGGTTTAGGAAGGATCACATCATTCCTTCCAGGTCATCAGGAGGGATCAGCCAATGAATTATACTCTTGAGCAAACATTCCAGAACTACAGGTGGCTGTAAATTGCCAATCTTGGCTTTATACCCGTTCAAACAACACCCTCCGGGGGGCAGTATGCACCCTTTCAGTTTGTTTCCCAACTCATAGAAGTAGTAGAAGAAGAAAATGGACAACTTCAAAATAGAGACCAATGCTCTCACAGACGCCATAATGGGACAGATACAATGATGTGATGTCTATCTAAGTCTATGGTCTACACCTGTGACCACTTCAGCACAACCCCCCTCCCCATCCCATTGAAGGGGTAAAGGCTTGATTTGTATTTTGGCCACTGGCTGTCTTTTTCCAGTTTTCAACAGACCAATTGTCTGCTTCTAGGTTTATTACTAATTTACAAAAGTGAAACGATATGTGAATTCATGCGCCTCCTAGGCTGCTGTTCTGGATACTGATCAATCAGTTACAAACGTCCCTGTTTTACCACACACACACACACAAAAAAAACATTTTTTTTCATAACAACTGGATGTCATTTTTTGCCAGGGGCAAATATGTTACGCAACAATGATTTTTGGTTTGTGTGCTGCACAGCACCTTCACTGTTTGAGCACAAAGTAAACCCCCTAGTTTCTTACAGTAGACTTCTATGTCAATCCTCTATCAATTTCTACTTCGTCCTAGAACAAGCAGACAGAGAAAAAAAAGACATATTGTTCTTCCATTTTAGTTATGGGGTGAACGTGACACCCGACACCATGACTGTGGCATCTGAAGAGAGGTCTGTAGACGCGTGACATGGCGTGTTGTGTGTCAACTGAGCAGCCAGCCAGCCAGCCCAGCCAGCCCAGCCAATGGGAGGTGAGGGTGTGCAAACCTGGGTTCAAGCACTATTGGAGATACTCGATGGAGCTTTCCTTGTTGAAATGGAATCGGAAAGTCCCAAAAAACACAAACACCTGGTTGAACCCAGGTCTGGAGGTGTGTAAGAGGTGGAATGTCACTGACATGCTTACTAAGGGGAAATAGTTTCAGTAGCAGTTTCATCCTGCCCAGAAGCGCCACAGAGAGGTTTAAGATGGTCGTTCTTACCCACAGCCATGAGGCTTTTTAATGAGAGTGATGATGACCTGTCTTCTGATGAATGTTGTTGTTGCTCGTCTCCCCGGCGTAGGATCGACAACAGCATTTCTTAACTCCTTTGAATCAGACTATTATTGTATGGTTGCTAAGATGCAGGTGCCTTCATATGTCAGTTTCTTATCATGTTTGTCATTGTTACGGGTTTTGTCCTCATGATTTATTGATGATGCAGAGTGAGAAAACAACTTCCCAAGTTGGGATCAATAAAGTACTACTCAACATGATATCAAGGTTCATAACCTATGGAATAGACAGATAAGTAGGTTATTCAACCACCTGGAAATTGGGTTGTTTGTCAGTGGAAAGTTGCTGCCTTATCAGTGAACCGGTTTTATTGGTCAGGGTAAAAAAAACATCCAGAGACAGTTATCCTTGTTTGTAAATTTAGAGCATTTAAAACCTCTTCAACAATTCACTTAATAAACAAATCAGTTACAGGACATTGACTCAAAGTATGAGCAATGACAAATATCTTAATGTTTTTTGACCCTGGGCGACAATAAAACAGGTTTGTTGACTTATATAAAAAGTAGTGGACGTTCACTGTTTGTTTTTTGTTGCAAGAGCCAAGACTGCAGAATTATCCAGAGTCTTGATTACGATCACACACACACATTTCTAAGTCACTACAGCACACCATTCACATGGGGTGAAATGTTTCAGAAGAGATTCTTTTGACTTTTGAGAATCAGTTGAATGGTCAAACAGGTAGTTGATGCCAGAAGGCCAGTATCTGCTCTTTAGCATCCCCTGACGGCTAGATAAGGAAGATGCTGGCGGAGCTCCCATTTCCTACCAATCAGACGTCTTTATCCAAAGCGTGTGCATATTTTTCATATGGGAGGCCCCAGCTGGAATCAAACCCATGATCATTGCAAGCAACAGATGAGATTCAAAATGTCTACCATATTTCAAACTTTACACAATTCAGTTCCATTTCGATTCACACACACACACACACACACACACTTGGTTCTATTACCTTGTCGATACTTCGAGGACCCCACAAAATTACACACAAGTCACTTGACAGCGCAACAGAAATTATAATTTGAAATCAACTTTTATTAGGTAGTTACAAACCATCTACATAAAGAAACACAAAAGAAAAATGAGATGTTGCAAACTAGAAGGAGATAAAAAACCGGATGGGCGCAGCATGGTCAACGCTCAGCACAACGCCACACACGGACTACACCTGACCATTAAAACAAAAGTAGTCTACTATACGGGGAATAGGGTGCCATTTGAACATATGCTTTCCAACTAAAACAAAACGGTTAACTAATTTAAAAAAAAGACACCATACCTTCCGATGACATCACCACACATACGCTTACATTTCAGAATCCCCCACAACCATCCCCCCTATACCCAAACAAGTCCTCTAAATACATGAAACACTATGTACGGGTCCAAAGCAGAGAGAAAGAACATGGACAGTGTACAGTGATTGTATTGGCTTTTGTGGGCAATGACAAAACTGTCTGCTGGTGCATGCTAGAAATGCTCACAGTGATGTCATCCTTCAGTTTATATAAAAACCTCTTCAGTAAAAAACAACCATCTTCAAATCTACGATGTCCCCCAACAGTACATAACACAAAACAGGCGTTTCGAATATTGCAGGGAGAAAACCTGATAGTGCAGCAGAACAGAGTTAAAAAGGGACCGTTCGACCCCAAAATGACAAAATGACACTTTCTTTCCCTGAAAGCAGTCTATGGATAACGGGAGTCTAGGTAAACAAACCCAAAGCTTGGATTGCACTCTGTCCTTGTCCCTAGACTGCTTACAATGGTCAGGAAACAAAGATGTACTTTTTTTATTTTTATTTTTATTTATTTGGGTGAACTGATCCTTTAAAAAGGGTGGGGGTAGGAGGTGTGCGGTCACCTTGAGGGACAAACTACGGTGCTGCTGCTGCTTCCAGGAGAAATGGAGATGTATCACCTCCTTATTAACATCAGAGGTCAGTGCTGGGTCATCACCGGGCTAGATCCACCATTCATCTACTGAGTACTAACTTTATCAAACCTTCCAAGGAAATCTCATAAAATCTTAAGCATATAAAAAGGGAGTATTATTTCCTGATCGACCATTGAAGAGGAACAACAGGTAAAGATGAGAAATGGTACCATCTTTATGCGTAGAAAATGCTTACAAATATATTTTCAACACGCAACATACTAATCTATTATACCACACAAGGGCCCTGAAGGGGGGTGGGGGGGGGTGGAGGTTTGATTCCAACACAATAATCTAACTATTTACCAACAGGACATGTCACACAGCAATCACTTGATTGATATTTCATTTAAAAAGACATACTGAAAAGGAGAGACAAAGTCAATCATTATTAAGAGGTGTTGCGGTCACAACATACTTACGTACCATCAAACTCATTGCATTTCAACATACAGACAGACAGACATACTGGAGTACGACTGTGGCAGTCATCTCCTAGTCCTCAGGACCAGTAAAGATCGGCATAAAGTCCTTTGCATGTCATGTCCATCACAGACATGGATATCCCAGTATATATAAATTGAAGTAAACCATAAAAACAGGATTATAAAAACCCGAAAGAAGACTTGACCCCATCACCAACCACAGTGTCTACAGCTTCCTGAACACTCCAAGCGTCACACAATGGTGTTCTCACTCCGTCGTAAAATGTGATTGGTACAAACCAGCCCTGAGGGATGGGAAGGATGAGTCAGAGTCCTAAACCCAGAGGCTGGAGTCATGTGCTGAATTGTGGAACTGGTTGGTTACCCTCCGGAGAGGGGAAATCCCAGAGACAGAGAGAGCAAGGGTTAAGCGTGTTCTGTGTATGTATTGAGGGAACAGACGGGGCAGACCATGGATCTGAGTCATGTTCTATGTTGTTGTGCTGAGGGGTCATTGGTAGAGCAGGTAATTCTTGAGCGAGGCTGGTAGGGGCAGAGCATGGATCTCACTCAGTCGTTCTCTGCCCAGAGCTACCCTCACAGAGCGCCGACACAGGTCCATCAGAGGGAGAGGCTCAGCTGAGGAGGGAGACAGATTTAGAGTACAGCACAGCAATATAGACGTCTACATTTTAGTTGAACTTAAATAGAGAGTGAGAGAGAGACATACACAGCAGCGCCTTCAGAGAGTATTCACACCCCTCGACTTTTCCCACATTTTGTTGTGTTACAGCCTGAATTTAAAATGGATAAAATTTAGATTTTGTCACTGGCCTGCCTACACACAATACCCCATAATGTCAAAAGTGGAATAATTCTTTTCTGAAATGTGTACAAATTAATTAGAAATTAAAAGCTGAAATGTATTGCGTCAATAAGTATTCAACCCCTTTGTTATGGCAAGCCTAAATAAGTTCAGGAGTAAAAAAAATTGCTTTATCAAGTCACATAATAAGTTGCATGGACTTGGACTCACTGTGCGCAATCATTTAATATCCATTTGAGCATGGTGAAGTTATTAATTACACTTTGGCTGGTGTATCGATACCGGTGTCCTTCCTAACTCAGTTGCCGGAAGGAAACCACTCAGGGATTTCACCATGAGGCCAATGGTGACTTTAAAAACAGTTTAATAGATGCGATAGGAGAAAACTGAGGATGGATCAAGAACATTGTAGTTACTCCACAATAATAACCTAATTGACAGAGTGAAATGAAGGAAGCCTGTACAGAAAAAAATATATTCCAAAACATGCATCCTGTTTGCAATAAGGCACTAAAGTAATACTGCTAACAATGTGGCAAAGCAATTCACTTGTTGTCCTGAATACAAAGTGTTATATGTTTGCGCCCTATAAAGGAACGTAAATGGAGCTAAGCACAGTCTGCTTTCCGCCACACACTGGGAGATGAATTCACCTTCCAGCAGGACAATAACCTAAAACACAAGGCCAAATCCACACTGGAGTTACTTACCAAGAAGACAGTGAATGTTCCTGAGTGGCCGAGTTACAGTTTTGACTTAAATCTACTTTTAAATCTATGGCAAGACCTGAAAATGGTTGTCTAGCAATGATCAACATCCAATTTGACAAAAGCTTGAAGAATTGAGAAAATAATCAAATATAAAAATGGGCAAATGTTGCACAATCTAGGGGCCGGTTGCACCTGTGGGTCATAACTCCACGCCCGACCTAGAAATTATACATTTACATTTTAGTCATTTAGCAGACGCTCTTATCAATTAGGGTTAAGTGCCTTGCTCAAGGGCACATCGGCAGCCTGTTGCACCACCTGGTCGTGAGCTACGCCCGGTCCTAGATTCTACACCTAGTAGGGAGAAGGTGTAGGGTGTTAAAATTGGGACTCATCTTCATCATGATACGCATAGAATAGCAATCTATATTTTCAAAAAGGATGCAAGTCTTGTGTTCACATCTCACAACCTCCTTTTCGAGTTGCCTATGTGCGAGTAAGTACCAAAATAATACACTTGATTTATGCTACATTATAGCATGCTAAATGTGTCTGATCAGATATTAGCAGCTACATTATAGCATGCTAAATGTGTCTGATCAGCTATTAGCGGCTACATTATAGCATGCTAAATGTGTCTGATCAGATATTAGCAAAGTAATAGATGAGCTGCCCAGCCAGAGATCGAAAAAACAAATACACAGAGAAACAAAATCACTGATTGATTATCAGACAAGTCAAGGGCTTTTAGTCGGGATATAGCCTAGGCTACTACGCGAGTGAAGAGCAGAATAATCCACCTGTTATACTAGCCTAGCGTAGGCTACATAACATTCTAGCAAAATGTTCTGATAACACTGTTAGACTAACTAGACTTAAGATTTATCATCATGAACACTCACCTCAATTTGGCTAACATTTTCCCAGCCTAATTATAACCAAATATCCAAAACAGAGATTGTGAAAACAAAAATCTGATTGATTTATCAAGATATAAAGAGTCCCCACGCTTGTCACAAACCAGCGCGATAACACTGTTCCAATCATAACGGTGCTGAAATTTTAGTTGACCACACACAGCGATTTCTTTAAAGTATTTCAAAATGGGCCTCCCGAGTGGCGCAGCGGTCTAAGGCACTGAATCGCAGTGCTTGAGGCGTCACTACAGACCCGGGTTAAATCCCGGGCTGTGTCGCAGCCGGCCACGACCGGGAGACCCATGAGGCGGCGCACAATTGGCCCAGCGTCGTCCGGGTTAGGGGAGGGTTTGGAAGACAAAATTGGATATCATGAAAATGGGGGTACAAAAAACCCAAATGACACTTTTTGTTTTGATGACTCCGTAAGCAACAATATGATAAATGCCTTCAAATGGCATTAGACTACTTTATTCCAATATCTCTGTCATTCAGTGATATTTATTCCCACAGTAATTATTGATTGATCCATCCAGTTGTGGTTGAGAAAACGTGCATGCTTAGTGGTGGGCTATGCGAAGTGATGGGACATGCCTTGCAAAGTTTAGAACTGCCACAAGGATGGTAACAGCCTAGTAACGGACGCTGCCTAGCAACCATCATTATGAAGCATCAAATATTCTATATAATAAAAAAAAAAAAAATATATATATATATATATATATATATAGAACACGCATTGCTTACGCCGGACTTTACGACTAGTCTTATTTTTGCAACAGGTGTCAATTCTGATCCCAAAGTCGGACGTAGCTACGCCCGACCTAGCATTTAAGACCAACTGGTGCAACCTGCCCCTGGTGTGGAAATCTCTTAAGCCTTGTTCACACTGCAGGCCTTAATGCTCAAATCAGTTTTGTTTTTCAAATCCGTTATGAACTACTGAATGTCCAAACAGCAAGTTACAAGTGACCAAATCGGATGAGTTTGTGTTCAGACAGCAATCATTTGCTGACATGGCTACGCTAGTTGTCATAGTAACGACAAGTGTATGCACAGTGGTGTAGGCTGATTGGTGGTGGTGCTCGTGCTTCATATCACTCAGAAGTTGTGTAGCAAGCTAAGGTGACAATGCCTGCCATGGGCGTTTCCCAGTTGCTTTGAATGTTCAAAATCGTAGTGTAAGAACACATCAAGCCTCAAAGGATAATATAATCCAATTTTCAAAACAAGTCCTTTTTGGCTAGCCACAGCAGTCAACTAGCTAGCTGTTTAGCTTTCTAGCACATTCACTAATTTCTTTCTAAACAATTAACAAGATAGTTGGCTACCACGTTCTTGTCAAACTGTCAGAGTAGCTAGCAAGCAACAAGATATGCCAAATAAGTCTAAAAACCACTTGAGGGCAAATAAATCAGATTTGACCATTCAGACACAAGTCACATGGCCAGGAATCAGATTAGGATCTGTCTTGATTGTGGCTTGAAATATCCGATTCCATGTTCTTTTTGGCTGTTCAGACAAAAAAATAAAATAATCTTATACGCCAATAAATCGGGTTTGAGTCACTTCAAACCTCCAATGTGAACACAGCTTTAGAGACTTACCCAGAAAATCGCTGCCAAAAGGTGCTTCTACAAAGTATTGACTCAGGGGTGTGAATACTTACGTGAATGAGATTTCTGCTTTTAATTTCTAATAAATTAGCAAAAATGTCTAAAAACATGTTTTCACTTCGTCATTGTGTGTGTGTGTAGATGGGTGAGATACATTTTGAATTCAGGCTGTAACACAACCCAAAAAGGCCTGTGGTGTTGATGGTATCCTAAATTAAATTATAAAATATACAGACCACAAATTCCAGTTGGCTATACTTAAACATCATCCTCAGCTCTGGCATCTTCCCTAATATTTGGACCCAAGGACTGATCATCACAATCCACAAAAGTGGACACAAATTTGACCCCAATAACTACCATGGGATATGCGTCAACAGCAACCTTGGGTAAATCCTCTGCATTATCATTAACAGCAGACTAGTTCATTTCCTCAGTGAAAACAATGTACTGAGCAAATGTCAAATTGGCTTTTTACCAAATTACCGTACGACAGACCACGTTTTCACCCTGCACACCCTAATTGACAAACAACCCAAAAGCAAAGTCTTCTCATGCTTCGTTGATTTAAAAAAAAAGCTTTTGACTCAATTTGGCATGAGGGTCTGCTATACAAATGGATGGAAAGCGGTGTTGGGGGAAAAACATACATTATAAAATCCATGTACACAAACAACAAGTGTTCAGTAAAAATGAGCAAAATAATATTACTTTCCACAGGGCCGTGGGGTGAGGCAGGGTAGCAGCTTAAGCCCCACCCTCTTCAACACTAAGTGGCAAGTTTATTATGTCCACCTATCTAGTACCATGAAGGGATGCACCTAGTCAGCAACAATGTTCAGATACGCGGTGGCGTTCAAACATTGTTCAATTGGCATCAAGCGACTTAACGTGTGCCAGGAAAACATTCCCCATACCATTACACCACAAGCCTGTACCCCTTGACACCAAGCAGGATAGCGCCATGGACTCATGCTACTTACGCTAAATCCTGACTCTGCCATCAGCATGACAACAGGAACCGAGAGTCATTGGACCAGGCAATTATTTTCCACTACTCAATTGTCCAGTGCTGGTGGACGCATGCCCATTGGAGCCACTTCTTGTTGTTAGCTGATAGGAGTGGAACCCGGTGTGGTCGCCTGCTGCAATAGCCCATCCGTGACAAGTGTAAATTCTGAGATGCTGTTCTGCACACCACTATTGTACTGCGCCGTTATTTGCCTGTTTGTGGCCCACCTGTAAGCTTGCATGATTCTTGCCAGTCTCCTTCGACCTCTCTCATCAACAAGCTGTTTTCGCTCACAGGACTGCCGCTGACTGGATGTTTTTTGTTCGTCGCACCATTCTTAGTAAACCCTAGACACTGTTGTGCGTGAAAAACCCGGGAGGTCGGTTGTTTCTGAGATACTCTGACTGGCATTCCTGGCACCGACGATCATACCACACTCAGTCGCTTAGGTCACTCGTTTTACCCATTCTAACGTTCCATCAAACAGTAACTGAATGCCTCGATGCCTGCTTTATATAGCAAGCCACGGCCACGTGACTCACTGTCTGTAGGAGTGAACCATGTGAACGGGGTGGTATACCTAATAAACTGTCCACTGAGTAACATTATCTATAACGCATTCGGAAATGATTTAGACCCCTTGAATTTTTCCACTGTTACGTTCTATTCTAAAAATGGATGATTGTTTTTTCCCCCTCAATAATCTACACACAATACCCCATCATGACAAAACAAAAGCAGAAATAACTGAAATATCACATTCACAGAAGTATTCAGACCCTTTCCCAGTACTTTGTTGAAGCACCTTTGGCAGCGATTACAGCCTTGAGTGTTCTTGGGTATGACGCTACAAGCTTGGCACACTTGTATTTGGGGAGTTTCTCCAATTCTTCTCTGCAGATCCTCTCACGCTCTGTCAGGTTGGATGGGGAGGGTCGCTGCATAGCTATTTTCAGGTCTCTCCAGAGATGTTCGATCTGGTTCAAGTCCGAGCTCTGGCTGGGCCCCTCAAGGACATTCAGAGACTTGTCCCGAAGCCACTCCTGCGTTGTCTTTGCTGTGTGCTTAGGCTTGTTATCCTGTTGGAAGGTGAACCTTCGCCCCAGTCTGAGGTCCTGAGCGCTCTGGAGCAGGTTTTCATCAAGGATCTCTCTGTACTTTGCTTCATTCATCTTTCCCTTGATCCTGACTAGTCTCCCAGTCCCTGCAGCTGAAAAACATCCCCACAGCATGATGCTGCCACCACCATGCTTCACAGTAGGGATGGTGCCAGGTTTCCTCCAGGCGTGACGCTTGGCATTCAGGCCAAAGAGTTCAATCTTGGTTTCATTAGACCAGAGAATCTTGTTTCTCATGGTCTGAGAGTCCTTTGGGTGCCTTTTGGCAAACTCCAAGCGGGCTGTCATGTGCCTTTCACTGAGGGGTGGCTTCCTTCTGGTCACTCGACCATAAAGGCCTGATAGGTGGAGTGCTGCAGAGATGGTTGTCCTTCTGGGAGGTTCTCCCATCTCCACAGAGGAACTCTAGAGCTCTGTCAGAGTGACCATCGGGTTCTTGGTCACCTCCCTGATCAAGGCCCTTCTCCCCCGATTGCTCAGTTTGGCCGGGCGGCCAGCTCTAGGAAGAGTCTTGGTGGTTCTAAACTTCTTCCATTTAAGAATGATGGAGGCCACTGTGTTCATGGGGACCTTCAATGCTGCAGATTTTTTTTGGAATCCTTCCCCAGATCTGTGCCTCAACACAATCCTGTCTCAGAGCTCTACGAATAATTCCTTCGACCTCATGGCTTGGTTTCTGCTCTGATATGCACTGTCAACTGTGGGACCTTACATAGACAGGTGTGTTCCTTTCCAAATCATGTCCAATCAATTGAATTTACCACAGGTAGGCTCCAATCAAGTTGTAGAAACATCTCAAGGATGAGCAATGGAAACAGGATGCACCTGAGCTCAATTTCGAGTCTCATAGCAAAGGGTCTGAATACTTATGTAAATCAGGTATGTTTTTTAAAAATTAAATTCACAAACATTTCATTATGGGGTATTGTGTGTAGAATGACGAGGACATGTTTTTTATTTAATCAATTTTATAATAAGGCTGTAATGTAACAAAATGTGGAAAAAGTCAAAAGGGGTCTGAACACTTTCCGAATGCACTATACAACCCATATTTATTTTCCCTTTTGTACTTCAACTAGGACTGGGCGGTGTACCGTATTTTACGATGTACCGTATTGATGCACGGATCGGTTTGGGTTTTTACTTTACCTTCTATAACGGTATTTGAACGTTTGGTTTGTTAAATGTGATACGCCGTGTGTAACCTCCCTTTTTATAGTTTAGTTTAGTTGAGTCTCTCTGCCGCTTTCCACAGACCTAGCCCCGCCCCCTGTTGTTGCTTGACCATGAGACACTTGAGTTCAGTCTCTGCATGGTCAATGCAGCGCATACAACAATGTTGATGATAACGATGCTGTTTTTCACTTTGTTTCTTAATATTAATCCACTAACGTTTTATAATTACACTATTAGTTTGTGTTCCTTACATCTGCAAAACGGCTAGTTTGTCTTTTCTTAGCAAGTTTGGACTGGATCGTGTTAGCCGCTAATGCTAATCGCTAGTTAGCTAGCTAATAAAATGTACTGAGCCAGAGCAAACGTAACTAGCTATACAGCCTGATAATACCAGTGATGGTGTAGAACTCCATCAGCATGTTGTTTGTGCAACAGTATCTTCTAAATCAAACAGGAATACGCGAAGCATGAATATGTTCGCTACATGACGTAGCCAAGAGAAAACATTCAACGTAGCCAAAGATAAGAGGGTCCCCAAGGAAACACTGACCAACACTTTGGTTCCTACCCTGTCACAATAACCCCTCCCTGGCATTTTCATTCGTTGTCTTGTCAAACAACACTGTATTCAAAGTGCCCATTATTCTATTCTAACTATGCAATCATCATTCTATTTCCATGATTCCAACAGTTCACCCAAGTGTTTTTGCTCTAAAATCGCAAGTCAAATCGCAATTGCAACATTTGGGTTAAAAATATGGCTTAGATTGTTTACCCATATCGTGCAGCCCTACGTGGCAGTGTGCAAATGATCTCCAATGAGGAAATGCAGAAATTATTTTTGGGTTGTAGTTGAATTGAACAGTATAAAACAAATCAGAATGGAGAAAGACCCATTGACTTAGAATGTATGTGTTGGCACCCTAGGGTCACGCACTACTCAAAAAGCAAATTTAGAACTTTTATTATTCAAAAAACACAAAAAAGTCAAAAATACTGTAATATGATACGTATTTTGGCAATATCGCCCAGCCCTAACTTCAACTATTTGCACATTGTTACAACACTGTACATGGCCATAATAGAACATTTGAAATGTTAAACTTTTCAGAGTAACGTAATGTTTACTATTCATTTCAGATTGTTTATTTCACTTTTGTTTGTTATCCATTTCACTTGCTTTGGCAATGTAAACATATGTTTCCCATGCCAATAAAGCCCTTTGGGGAGGGAGAGAGAGCATCAAGCTCTCACGGTCTCACGGCAGAATGAGACGTTCTAGACTAGAGATGGAATCTAGGGGCCAGAGTTTTTCATGGTCAGATCACATGGTGAGGAACAACTCCTGGGCCCAGTTTGAATATTCTTCCTTCCTGGCTTCTGACATGACATAAATTGGTGAAAGCAATGCAATGGAGAGCTTGAGGCTTGAGGCGCCAGCATACTAGGTTCGGTTTCCTCCTAGAAGAACTCGGCTAAGCGAAGTGAACATCTGTGCCTCGCATCCTCCCTTAAAAGATCTTCGCTTGAAAAATTAGAAAAAGAAAAGAAAAAAAAGTGGCAATATTACTGTTTGTCCCTCTTGAGACGCCGTAGCAACATAGCCAGTATACACTTCCTCAAAATAGTCTGTTAATCTAATATACAGTAAATCAAGAAATTTGTAATTGCTGCAATTTTTTGATGAGGAGATTTTAGTCGCACAATTTTACATCTAACTAAGATGTTTGATGCAATATTTTTCAAGTGAAAAAATTAGGATTAAAACTAGTCGTCTCTCGTTGACTGACAAACACTTAGTTGAAGAATCGCGTCCATAGTTGACTCCTACTAGTAGTAGTACTGTTCACCAATGAAGGGGTGTTGACTTCGGCTACCGAACTTCGACGTGCCCCAAGAAAAAATTGTGCGCGCGAACAGCCCCCCCCAAAAACTCGCCGAACACCAAATCATCCAAAAATGTCAGAAATAGTCATAATATATACTGAACAAAAATATAAAAACGCAACATGTAAAGTGTTGGTCCCATGTTTCATGAGCTGAAATAAAAAACACACCAGAAATTTTCCATACACACAAAATTTCTCTCAAATTTGTTTACATCCCTGTTAGTGAGCATTTCTCCTTTGCCAAGATAATCCATCCACCTGAGAGTTGTGACATATCAAGGAGCTGATTGAACATGATCATTACACAGGTGCACCTTGTGCTGGGGACAATAAAAGGCCACTCAAATGTGCAGTTGTCACACAACACAATGCCACGGATGTCTCAAGTTTTAAGGTGTGCGAATCGCATCTCTGGCAGACATATCAGTGTGGATGACGGATCACCACCTCAAGCTGAACCTCGGCAAGACGGAGCTGCTCTTCCTCCCGGGGAAGGACTGCCCGCTCCATGATCTCGCCATCACGGTTGACAACTCCGTTGTGTCCTCCTCCCAGAGTGCAAATAACCTTGGCGTGACCCTGGACAACACCCTGTTGTTCTCCGCCAACATCAAAGCGGTGACCCGATCCTGTAGGTTCATGCTCTACGACATTCACAGAGTACGACCCTACCTTACACAGGAAGCGGCACAGGTCCTAATCCAGGCACGTGTCATCTCCCGTCTGGATTACTGCAACTCGCTGTTGGCTGGGCTCCCTGCCTGTGCCATTAAACCCCTACAACTCATCCAGAACGCTGCAGCCCGTCTGGTGTTCAACCTTCCCAAGTTCTCTCACGTCACCCCGCTCCTCCGCACACTCCACTGGCTTCCAGTTGAAGCCCGCATCTGCTACAAGACCATGGTGCTTGCCTACGGAGCTGTGAGGAGAACGGCACCTCCGTACCTTCAGGCTCTGATCAGTCCCTACACCCAAACGAGGGCATTGCGTTCATCCACCTCTGGCCTGCTGGCCCCCCTACCTCTGCGGAAGCACAGTTCCCGCTCATCCCAGTCAAAACTGTTCGCTGCTCTGGCACCCCAATGGTGGAACAAGCTCCCTCACGATGCCAGGACAGCGGAGTCACTCACCACCTTCCGGAGACACTTGAAACCCCACCTCTTTAAGGAATATTTGGGATAGGATAAAAGTAATCATTCTACCCTCCCCCTACCCTACCCCAAAAAAAATAAAAATAATTTGATATATTGTAAAGTGGTTGTCCCACTGGCTATCATAAGGTGAACACACCAATTTGTAAGTCGCTCTGGATAAGAGCGTCTGCTAAATGACGAAAATGTAAAATGTTAAGGGAGCGTGCAATTGGCATGCTGACTGCAGGAATGTCCACCAGAGCTGTTGCCAAATAATTGAATGTTCATTTCTCTACCATAAGCCGCCTCCAACGTCGTTTTAGAGAATTTGGCAGTACGTCCAACCGCAGACCACAGACCACGTGAAACCAAGCCAGCCCAGGACGCTTCTTCACCTGCGGGATCGTCTGAGACTAGACACCCGGACAGCTGATGAAACTGAGGAGTATTTCTGTCTGAAATAAAGCCCTTATGTGGGGAAAAACTCATTCTGATTGGCTGGTCCATCTCCCCAGTGGGTGGGCCTGGCTCCCAAGTGGATTGGCCTATGCCCTCCCAGGCCCACCCATGGCTGCACCCCTGCCCAGTCATGTGAAATCCATAGATTAGGGCCTACTGAAATTATTTCAATTGACTGATTTCCTTATATGAACTGTAACTCAGTAAAATCGTTGAAATTGTTGCATGTTCTGTTTATATTTTTGTTCAGTATGTGTGGGAACTGTTGTTTCGACTGGGAAGCATGCGACAGGCTTTACAGTACACCATTCTAGTTATGTCAGATCAGTGATTACTTGAAAAGGACTATTCTCCTTCGACTCCTTACTACAGAAAATGTTACCCAAACCTAGATCAAAGTGATCAACAGGTTTGTTAAATGATTAATTTTCTGTTGTATCTGGGGCATAGGACAGAGAGATCAAATGTAATCACGATGCCAGTGGCACATTATCAGGTAGTGCCCAACTGGCTTACATAGTAGTTGGAATCAATGTCTCTACCTGTTAGCCTGGTCCCATATCTGTTTAGGTGGTCTTGCTGAATTGGCTAAAGTTTGGGAAAACAGCACTAGCAGATCTGGGACCAGGCTAGCCTAACTGTAGTCTGTTCTAGCCTGGTCCCAGATCTGTTTGTGTTGTCTTGCCAACTCCTATACATTAACAGTGACCATAGGAACTGGCAAGAGAGCACAAAGATCTGGGACCAGGCTACAAATCCTCAGTTCTCTGGTGTAACCTTGGTGTGCAGTAATGTGTTTTAAATGGGCCCAACCTTTGAATGTACTGTTACACCCAAGTTCATTACATCAATAAACGAAATTGTGCTCAAAACTGTGGTCAAAAGTAGTGTAGGGAATAGAGTGCCCACACAAGTTCAGTGTTTATTGATGTAATTAACTTGGGTGTAACAAAGGTCAAAGGTTGGGCCCATTAAAACATTAACGTACACCAGAAAAGCCTGGTCCCAGATCTGTTTGTGCTCTCTTGCCAATTCCTATGGTCCACAGTATTTGATCCCCTGCTGATTTTGTACATTTGCCCACTGACAAAGACATGATCAGTCTAATTATAAATGGTAGGTTTATTTGAACAGTGAGAGACAGAATAACAACAACAAAAATCCAGAAAAACGGATGTCAGAAATTGATTTGCATTTTAAATGAGGGAAATAATTATTTGACCCCTCTGTAAAACATGACTTAGTAATTGGTGGCAAAACACTTGTTGGCAATCACAGAGGTCAGACGTTTCTTGTAGTTGGCCACCAGGTTTGCACACATCTCAGGAGGGATTTTGTTCCACTCCTCTTTGCAGATCTTCTCCAAGTCATTAAGGTTTCGAAGCTGACGTTTGGCAACTCGAACCTTCAGCTCCCTCTAACAGATTTTCTATGGGATTAAGGTCTGGAGTCATAGGCAGCATTCCTCCTCCTCCAAACACGGCGAGTTGAGTTGATGCCAAAGAGCTCGATTTCGATCTCATCTGACCACAACACTTTCACCCTGTTCTCCTCTGAATCATTCAGATGTTCATTGGCAAACCTCAGACAGCCCTGTATATGTGCTTTCTTGAGCAGGGGGACCTTGCGGGCGCTGCAGGATTTCAGTCCTTCACGGCGTAGTGTGTTACCAATTGTTTTCTTGGTGACTATGGTCCCAGCTGCCTTGAGATCATTGACAAGATCCTCCTGTGTAGTTCTGGGCTGATTCCTCACCGTTCTCATGATCATTGCAACTCCACGAGGTGAGCTCTTGCATGGAGCCCCAGGCCAAGGGAGATTGACAGTTATTTTGTGCTTCTTCCATTTGCAAATAATCGCACCAACTGTTGTCACCTTCTCACCAAGCTGCTTGGCGATGGTCTTGTATCCCATTCCAGCCTTGTGTAGGTCTACAATCTTGTCCCTGACATCCTTGGAGAGCTCTTTGGTCTTGGCCATGGTGGAGAGTTTGGAATCTGATTGATTGATTGCTTCTGTGGACAGGTGTCTTTTATACAGGTAACAAGCTGAGATTAGGAGCACACTCTTAAAGGGAGTGCTCCTAATCTCAGCTCGTTACCTGTATAAAAGACACCTGGGAGCCAGAAATCTTTCTGATTGAGAGGGGGTCAAATACTGATTTCCCTCATTACAATGCAAATCAATTTATAACATTTTTGACATGCGTTTTTCTGGATTTTTTTGTTGTTGTTATTCTGTCTCTCACTGTTCAAATGAACCTACCATTAAAATTATAAACTGATAATTTCTTTGTCAGTGGGCAAACGTACAAAATCAGCAGGGGATCAAATACTTTTTTCCCTCACTGTATAGGAGATGGCAACTAAGATCTCCTCAGCAAAAACGTCTAAATTAAATCACAGATTTCTTGACTTATATTAGATTAACTTAGACTATTTCGAGGACATGTACAGTGCATTCGGAAAGTATTCAGACCCCTGGACTTTTTCCACTTTGTTACATTACAGCCTTATTCTAAAATGGAAGAAATAAATAAAAATCCTCATCAATCTACACACAATACCCCATAATGACAAAGTAAAAACCGTTTTTTTGAAATTTGTGCAAAATAAAAAACAGAAATACCATATTTACATAAGTATTCAGACCCTTTGCTATGAGCTCAGGTGCATCCTGTTTCCATTGATCATCCTTGACATGTTTCTACAACTTGTTTGGAGTCCACCGGTGGTAAATTCAATTGATTGGATATGAATTTGGAAAGGAACACACCGGTCTATATAATTTCCCACAGTTGACAGTGCATGTCAGAACAAAAACGAAGCCATGAGTTCGAAGGAATTGTCCGTAGAGCTCCGAGACAGGATTGTGTCGAGGCACAGATCAGGAGAAAGGTACCAAAAAATTTCTGCAGCATTGAAGGTCCCCATGAACATGGAGGCCACTATCATTCTTAAATGGAAGAAGTTTGGAACCACCAAGACTCTTCCTAGAGCTGGCCGCCCGGCTTAACTGAACAATCGGGGGAGAAGGGCCTTTGTCAGGGAGGTGACCAAGAAACCGATGGTCACTGTGAAAGAGCTACCAAGTTCCTCTGTGGAGATGGGAGAAACTTCCAGAAGGACAACCATCTCTGCAGCACTCCACCAATCAGGCCTTTATGGTAGAGTGGCCAGACGGAAGCCACTCCTCAGTAAAAAGGCACATGAAAGCCAGCTTGGAGTTTGCCAAAAGAAACCTAAAGTCTTTCAGACCATGAGAAACAAGACTGAACTCTTTGGCCTGAATGCCAAGCGTCACATCTGGAGGAAACCTGGCACCATCCCTACGGTGAAGCATGGTGGTGGCAGCATCATGCTGTGGGGATGTTTTTCAGCAGCAGGGTCTGGGAGACTAGTCAGGATCGAGGGAAAGATGAACGAAGCAAAGTACAGAGAGATACCTGATGAAGAGCGCTCTGGAGCAGGTTAGGACCTCAGACTGGTGTGAAAGTTCACCTTCCAACAGGATAACGACCCTAAGCACACAGCCAAGACAACGCAGGAGTGGCTTCGGGACAAGTATCTGAATGTCCTAGAGTGTCCCAGTCAGAGCCTGGACTTGAACCCGATCTAACATCTCTGGAGAGACCTGAAAATAGCTGTGCAGCGACGCTGGTCAATCCAAAGCCAAAATGTAGAAGTTGGTTGAATTGACCTGAAAGGCTACTGAAGTGGGACTTCGTCCTGGTGTTTCTTGGCTAGTTACATCGTTTTGTTCACATATTAGGTTGTTTTTCAATATTAGTTTGTGTTTGCTGCAACTCTCTGCTGCTAGCGCAGACAGTGATTCTCATCTCTGACAGACAGACAAGTGCCGTTAAACTTAAAAAGGGGCAGCTGAACATTTTGCTCTCACCGAATGACTCATATTTGGGGGTACATTGTGCTTGATTGAGCGTGTAACACTACAAAAATCTTTTAGTCATTTATCATTAAAAAAACACTCAAATAATTTCATTGCGTTCCTACATTTATTTGTGTGTTCCTAAATATCAACTTATGTACTCCTTGTAAAAACGGTCAGTGTTAGAGCCCTGAACTAATAATAATAAAAAATAAGCCGTAACACGGAGCATTTTGCGGCAGCGCAGGGAATTTAGTTGATTCTTGATGTTCAGTTGTACAACTGTTTCTCCGTTTGACTATTGTATCAAAATTATTTATTTTAACATAACTGTTTAAAATACTCAGGTCACAAATTTAATTGAGCAATATACCACATTACTTCATACTAGCAATACATTTCTTGTTTTAAAACATCACAAAAGAACGCTCATTCAGTTATTTGTGATTTTGTGTAATTATGGGAAAAATATTTTTCGCTGGTAAAAGATCAGTGGGTGGTAGATTTTTTTTTCCATTTACCTGCCAGTGACTGGTGGAGCAAAAAGTTAAATTTCCCACCCTGATTTCAACCACAACCCAATGTCCAGACAGACACTTCTACTAAAGCTAGAGAGGAATTATTAAGGGATAGCTAGGAACACAAGCAGTAGCCCTAATGTTTTCAAACGTTACAGATAGAAAATGTCATAACTAGAGCCAACATGATTCCTTATCCTAACGCAGGGTTCTTCAATTCCGGTCCTGGAGGGCCGAAACACTTCTGTTTTTTTTATTTCTACCTGGTAGTTAATTTGCACTCACCTGGTGTCCCAGGTCTGAATTAGCCCCTGATTAGAAGGAGAGGATGAAAAACAGAGGTGTTTCGGCCCTCCAGGACCGGAGTTGAAGAACCCTGTCCTAATGCATGTCAGAGAGGCATGTTTGTTCTACAGAGCATATTTCTGAACGTTCCAAAGCGCCCAGGACTTCAGCTGGCTGTGAGACGTGGCTGTAGTAGACTCCTATTGCATTTAGAAAGTCTAAAACCATGTCTCAGAGCACACACCAAAGCCAACCCTGAACCCTTACAGTTAAGAAAATATCATATTATAGGCCAGGGCTCTCTAACCCTGTCCCTGGAGAGCTACAGTCATGTAGGTTCAGTCCAACCCTAATCTAGCACACCTGATTCTAATAATTAGCTGGTTGATAAGCTGACTCAGGTTAGTTACAACTGGGGTTGGAGTGAGAACCTACAGGAGGTTCTCTCTCCAGGAACAGGGCTGGAGTGAACCTACAGGAGGTTAGCTCTCCAGGAACAGGGCTGGTTGTGAACCTGCAGGAGGTTAGCTCTCCAGGAACAGGGTTAGAGAGCTCTGTTACAGACACTACTTACGATCAAGTCCATTGATGTACCGGATTCGTATTTCACAGTGCCCCCACACAGCACTGACGACAGGATACAGCTTCCTCCCCTTGAGTCCTCTGAAAGCCACCCCCAGGTACTGTCCGTCCACTATATAGCTCAGAGTCCCCTTCGTCCATGTCCAACACTACCAGGAACGAGTCGGGGACTAGAAACGTCTCATCCGGCTCCAGGAATGCAGGGTATGTCTTACTGGGCTGGTTCTTCCCATCGTGGTGAAGTTTATTCCGTCCCAGGTCCCAGCCCCAGGACTCGTGGTTATTACCCACCAGGGTCGTGTAGCCTACAGAATGAAGAGGCGCGTCTCCTGTCGCCACACCGACGATGGCGTGCGTTCCCCGCTGTCTCATGGCCCAGTTTATCTCCCAGATGTGCAGCCCCCGGGTGTAGCCGATACAGGCCCGGATGGCGTCCGTGCTCTGAGCCACGGGGTGCCGGTGGAAGACCAGTTTGTTGTCGTCCTTGACAAAGATGTTGAGGGATCGGTCGTTGTTGTTCCAGGAGTGCTGCATCTGGACCTCCTGTCCAGCAGGGGGCATGTCCAGCAGCAGGTCCAGCCTGGAGGGCTTGGCGTGGTCCAGAGCTGCCAGCTCCAGAGGCCTGAACGCCGGGTCCTTCATGTCAATAGTCTTTATGCCTCCAGGGACGCTCTGCCCCATGCTCCTCTGGGAAGTTAGAACACACACAGAGCACTCCTCCTCCTGCCGAGGCCTCCTCCTGCGGTTCTCCTTCTCCTGCCAAGTCCTCCTCCCTAGTCCTCCCCCTCCCTCCTCAAAACAAAGAAAAGAAGGGGGGAGCAAAGCAGTTAGTTTTCGGTTGCCCCCTCCTCTGCACAGACCGCTTCTGTCACAGCCAATCAGGAGGCTAGGATTGGTGCCCTGTTACTGGTTACCAGGTAACAGGATCAGGCCAGGTGCTGGTTTAAACCCACCTGGAAGAAATAGGAGGAAGGGAAGATGAAGGAGGAGAAGAGAGGTTGAACGTTAGTCACCAACAACTCATATCCTATTCCCCAATCACTATAATATGGTCCTGTGTGGATCAGTTAGTAAGAGCCTGGAGCTAATAGCAAGGTCGTAGGTTAAATTCCCACACGCAGGGTTCACATACTAAACATGCATGCACTCAATGTACTGTATGTCACTTTGGATAAAAAGCATCTGCTAATTATATGAGATTAGCATTTCATAACTGCCTCAGTTCAGCGCTTTAACCCACAGCTGCTGGCTAATCAATCGACTATGGCTGGCTATATACGTGCAGCAGGCCCTTAAAAACACTAGAGGGCTTGGATGTTGATATTCATATTAAACTGTGTCCAATCACTGGAACAGATAATAATAATAATAATAATAATAATAATAATAATAATAATAATAAGCCATTTAGCAGACGCTTTTATCCAAAGCGACTTACAGTCATGCGTGCATACATTTTTGTGTATGGGTGGTCCCGGGGATCGAACCCACTACCCTGGCGTTACAAGCGCCGTGCTCTACCAATTGAGCTACAGCAGATTACAGCATTATGAAATCATTCGGTCTTCACAATATTTGAAATATTCCATAAAATGACTCCACCAAGGTTGAGGGCAACATCACTCATCGCTGAAAGAAATTCCTATCCTGGAAAGGCTTAGTATGACTAAATAACTCAATAACAGGGCATAAAAATACAACTTTGAACTCACCAGTCAGTAATTTGGAATGATGAGAGAATTGATTAGCTGAACTCGATTTCATGTTTTTCCAGCTAAACAGGTCTGCTTGTTCCAGCTAAATTTACTATCAGAATGAAAAAATAACGAGGAGGAAGTCTGATCTGGGTGTGTAAACCAAATAATAACAGCATTATTTGCAACTGGGAGGCCCTGCTATTGCCAATGGAAAGACAGACCGTGAGACAACTAGGGAATATACAGTGGATTTCCATCTCTGCTGTAAAACTTCACCCTGTTCAGACAAACTAAAACTATGCCCACAATTTCCAAAAATAGGAAATAAGAGGGCAGAAATCTCTAACCATTTCCTATTATACAATCGTCTGGTCAGGGGATAACAGGAAAAGCAATCATACAACTTCAGGCTTAAAAAACATAAAACATGCTGTTACTGTCTGTGGTTTTCCAGGGCATGAAAACACGAGGCTACTGGTCTGCGACTGCAGTGCCAAGCCACTAGACAGAGCTACAGACCACAGACTCTGCGGCCCAAATGGCACCGTATTCCCTTTATAGTGCACTACTTGCCCTGACCCGTTTCTGACCATTTCTTGCCCCACTCAAAATGTTGCAATCTTAAAGCAACAGTTGGCGTAGCTTGGAACACTGTATTGCACCACTACTCACCTATATTGCACCAAGTGCCAACTTAATCAATGGTTCAAATCAAATTCAAAATGTGTTTATTGCCACGAGTTCACATTGTCTAACAGGAAGTCCAATGAACAAAATGATGCACTTTACTGGCTCAGCTCAGCTGTGTAATTTACGATCATTAGCCGATTCTATCCGTAGTTCTGTCCATGTTGTTAGGACAGAAGATAGCACATGTTGCTAGGGGACAAGCATACAGCCAGGGAACTGAAGACATCCAGGGAACTGTGGTACCATACAGCCAGGGAACTAAAGACATCCAGGGAACTGTGGTACCATACAGCCAGGGAACTGAAGACATCCAGGGAACTGTGGTACCATACAGCCAGGGAACTGAAGACATCCAGGGAACTGTGGTACCATACAGCCAGGGAACTGAAGACATCCAGGGAACTGTGGTACCATACAGCCGGGGAACTGAAGACATCCAGGGAACTGTGGTACCATACAGCCAGGGAACTAAAGACAGCCAGGGAACTGAAGACATCCAGGGAACTGTGGTACCATACAGCCAGGGAACTGTGGTACCATACAGCCAGGGAACTGTGGTACCATACAGCCAGGGAACTAAAGACAGCCAGGGAACTGAAGACATCCAGGGAACTGTGGTACCATACAGCCAGGGAACTGTGGTACCATACAGCCAGGGAACTGTGGTACCATACAGCCAGGGAACTGAAGACATCCAGGGAACTGTGGTACCATACAGCCGGGGAACTAAAGACATCCAGGGAACTGTGGTACCATACAGCCAGGGAACTGAAGACATCCAGGGAACTGTGGTACCATACAGCCGGGGAACTGAAGACATCCAGGGAACTGTGGTACCATACAGCCAGGGAACTGAAGACATCCAGGGAACTGTGGTACCATACAGCCGGGGAACTGAAGACATCCAGGGAACTGTGGTACCATACAGCCGGGGAACTAAAGACAGCCAGGGAACTGAAGACATCCAGGGAACTGTGGTACCATACAGCCAGGGAACTGAAGACATCCAGGGAACTGTGGTACCATACAGCCGGGGAACTGAAGACATCCAGGGAACTGTGGTACCATACAGCCAGGGAACTGAAGACATCCAGGGAACTGTGGTACCATACAGCCGGGGAACTGAAGACATCCAGGGAACTGTGGTACCATACAGCCGGGGAACTAAAGACAGCCAGGGAACTGAAGACATCCAGGGAACTGAAGACATCCAGGGAACTGTGGTACCATACAGCCAGGGAACTGAAGACATCCAGGGAACTGTGGTACCATACAGCCGGGAACTGAAGACATCCAGGGAACTGTGGTACCATACAGCCAGGGAACTGAAGACATCCAGGGAACTGTGGTACCATACAGCCGGGGAACTGAAGACATCCAGGGAACTGTGGTACCATACAGCCAGGGAACTAAAGACATCCATGGAACTGAAGACATCCAGGGAACTGTGGTACCATACAGCCAGGGAACTAAAGACATCCAGGGAACTGAAGACATCCAGGGAACTGTGGTACCATACAGCCAGGGAACTAAAGGCATCCATGGAACTGAAGACATCCAGGGAACTGTGGTACCATACAGCCAGGGAACTGAAGACATCCAGGGAACTGTGGTACCATACAGCCAGGGAACTAAAGACATCCAGGGAACTGTGGTACCATACAGCCAGGGAACTAAAGACATCCATGGAACTGAAGACATCCAGGGAACTGAAGACATCCAGGGAACTGTGGTACCATACAGCCGGGGAACTAAAGACATCCAGGGAACTGTGGTACCAGGAACTAAACCGTGCTAGCTGCTGCTGAGAAGGGAAAGGTTAGGGCACACTAATTGAATTGTAGACAAGAGTTCATTGAGAAGTGTTTTGGCTCTTTTTCTAATGCAAGTAAACAACCATTTAAATGGGGCATGTCTCCTCAGTGATGGCCAAACAGAGGGGAAGAATACCCCAGCAGCCGGTGGCCACTCTTTGGGTCCACGTCCCAAATGGCACCCTATTTCCTACATAGTGCACTACTTTTAACCAGCGCCCTATAGGGCCCTAGTCAAAAGTAGTGCACTAAATAGGGAGTGATTTGGGATCACAGCCTGATGTAAACAATCGTCCTTCTCAATGCCTGTCCAGCCTTCAGGGCCTCAGGCCAGGGAGAATGAAACATGTTAATTTGCACATGCTTTGTGCTGCAGACTTAGGCTTGTGACCCAAATAGCACCCTATTCCCTATGTAGTGCACTACTTTTGATAGGGCTCTGGTCAAAAGTAGTGCACTATGTACGGAATAGGGTGTCATTTGGGATACACCTTAACCATTCTTTCCCCCTTCATTCCCCCTTTCTCAGAAGAACCACCACTGTTGTGCTGACAAGTTCTGAATTTTAAACCACACGCTTCACAGGCTATAGGTAATAGCATAAAGAGATTACATTTAAAATGATTAGCGATGGTAACTACTACCCCTTTCCTGGTGGTCTGCCAATATTGGCGGAATTCCTGCATTTGTTTCGACTTTTAGTTAAATCTAAGGACGTTTGCTGAACATTTGCCTGAGCCACACACTATGATGCAACACATTGGATGCTTGTTGTGTTTGTACCCGTCCCTATTCATATACTCTCATCCATAAATGAATGTGAGCGAAGGTGGAGGAGGAGAGAGGCTAGTGTTTTTGGTGTGTTAGGTCCTGCAGTCCTGTAGCTGGTTGTCTTGGGGGTTTCCAGGCCCCTGGGTTAGTAAGGAGCTGATTGAGATGCAGACGGGGACTCTAAAGGATTTAGCCAAGGGAACACTAGTCTCTTGTGTTGACCGAGTCCACATTTAGGCTGAACTTCTTTTGTGTCAAATTAAGATTTAGTTTAGGTGTGTAGGTCGACCTGCAATCATAATAACGTCACAATTCTAACGGTCTTGCGGTTGAAGTACAGACGCTACAGTACTGAAACAGAGGACTGTCACCAATGACCCAGTCAAGAAGTGACCACGAACAGTGATGCTGCTGGCTAGATGCTCTGATATATCTCCTATTACAGGATCTAGCTAGCCTGGTACCAACCCTGATATATCTCCTATAACAGGATCTAGCTAGCCTGGTACCAACCCTGATATATCTCCTATAACAGGATCTAGCTAGCCTGGTACCAACCCTGATATATCTCCTATAACAGGATCTAGCTAGCCTGGTACCAACCCTGATATATCTCCTATAACAGGATCTAGCTAGCCTGGTACCAACCCTGATATATCTCCTATTACAGGATCTAGCTAGCCTGGTACCAACCCTGATATATCTCCTATAACAGGATCTAGCTAGCCTGGTACCAACCCTGATATATCTCCTATAACAGGATCTAGCTAGCCTGGTACCAACCCTGATATATCTCCTATTACAGGATCTAGCTAGCCTGGTACCAACCCTGATATATATCCTATAACAGGATCTAGCTAGCCTGGTACCAAACCTGATATATCTCATTTTACATTTACATTTTAGTCATTTGGCAGACGCTCTTATCCAGAGCGACTTACATGAGCAATTAGGGTTAAGTGCCTTGCTTAAGGGCACATTGACAGATTTTTCACCTAGTCGGCTCGGGGATTAGAACCAGCGACCTTTCGGTTACTGGCACAACGCTCTTACCCACTAAGCTACCTGCGCCTGTATTTCCTATAACAGGATCTAGCTAGCCTGGTACCAAACCTGATATATCTCCTATAACAGGATCAAGCTAGCCTGGTACCAAACCTGATATATCTCCTATAACAGGATCAAGCTAGCCTGGTACCAAACCTGATATATCTCCTATAACAGGATCAAGCTAGCCTGGTACCAACCCTGATATATCTCCTATAACAGGATCTAGCTAGCCTGGTACCAAACCTGATATCTCCTATAACAGGATCAAGCTAGCCTGGTACCAACCCTGATATTCTCCTATAACAGGATCTAGCTAGCCTGGTACCAACCCTGATATTCTCCTATAACAGGATCTAGCTAGCCTGGTACCAACCCTGATATATCTCCTATAACAGGATCTACCTAGCCTGGTACCAAACCTGATATCTCCTATAACATGATCTACTTAGCCTGGTACCAACCCTGATATATCTCCTATAACAGGATCTAGCTAGCCTGGTACCAAACCTGAAATATCTCCTATAACAGGATCTAGCTAGCCTGGTACCAAACCTGATATCTCCTATAACAGGATCAAGCTAGCCTGGTACCAACCCTGATATTCTCCTATAACAGGATCTAGCTAGCCTGGTACCAACCCTGATATTCTCCTATAACAGGATCTAGCTAGCCTGGTACCAACCCTGATATATCTCCTATAACAGGATCTACCTAGCCTGGTACCAAACCTGATATCTCCTATAACATGATCTACTTAGCCTGGTACCAACCCTGATATATCTCCTATACCAGGATCAAGCTAGCCTGGTACCAACCCTGATATATCTCCTATAACAGGATCTAGCTAGCCTGGTACCAACCCTGATATATCTCCTATAACAGGATCTAGCTAGCCTGGTACCAAACCTGAAATATCTCCTATAACAGGATCAAGCTAGCCTGGTACCAAACCTGATATATATCCTATTACAGGATCTAGCTAGCCTGGTACCAACCCTGATATATCTCCTATACCAGGATCAAGCTAGCCTGGTACTATAGAGCTGTTTTGGGACCTAAATGCGACAGACACAGTTGGTTATGGTATGGCAGTAGCCCAATTAATTACTAGACAATCAGTTGAATGCATTGCACACAATAACAATTGTTTTATGTCACTTAGCAAGTCTATCTTATTGCTAAATTGAGTCTACAGCTTTTCTAAACGTACCACACTCATGGCAGCTGATGGAGTGAGTTAGCCATTACCTGACCTATATAGCAAGGTAGCTAGGCTACTCCCTATTAGCTAACACACACAGAACATACACCCCAGCTGGAAGTCAGCTATGACCACTGGACTGGCCCACTAACAAGGTGAATGTACGGTTACTTTGTAGCCTTAACACAGGAAGCGTGTCACTAGTCATAATCATGTAGATACGTGCGGGTGTGGCGGCAAAGATTGGTGAGATTCCTTGTTGAAAATAAATTAATACAACTCTGACTTCGTGGCATTTGATACTTGATAAATCAACGAAGCTATATCCCTCTTCATGACATGTATTGTTTGCGTCTAAAACCTTGAATAGTCAATTATTCAGACAGGAAAGCCAAAGTAACGCCGAAACAAAAGATCTACAAAAAACACAAACGAACGAAATAAAACTCACCTTGGCTCGGTAACTTCTTCTTTACAACCAATAAAATCTACAGAGAGGATTGGAAAAGCGAGGTTTTGCAATTTAAACATAATTCCCAAGCTATTCCATTGCTGTTCGATCTATCCTCTCCAGTCCTTGCACCTCTTTCCCATTTTGGGTTGGACATGAATTAGGTAAAACGATGGCTGCCCTAACGTCTACTATCCAGTCACGTGGTCCAATAGCTCCCAGCAGGGGCGAGTTCATTACCCCGATTCTGTTGCGAAACGTTTCTTAAACGAAAGCAAACGGAACGAAACGGGGAGGGACCTAACTGAATTTGTCCAATAAAAACTCTCGTTTTCGTTGCAAAACGTGTTCTACTGTGTGCATTAATGAATACACCCATACATATAAGCGCCTCCCGACTGAGCGACTAAATGCTTTTTATTTATGGGACTATTTATTACAGCAAGGTCCTGAGATGACTTGTCCTGTGGGAAACACCTGGTCAGTGACTGTTCAGTTATACACCGGACTGAGGCAACATTGAAGTGTTTCTTTCATTTGACAACCCTGAGGAGCAATGGACTGTGACAAGGATATACAAAGGTAAAATGTATGAAAATGAAATGCACTCACTAACTGTAAGTCGCTCTGGATAAGAGCGTCTGCTAAATGACTAAAATGTAAATGTAAATGTAAAACTATGGGCTCAATGGGGCCTTCCAGATAATGGCGCCGGAGAAGATGGCTGCCGTTTTACAGCCCTCTAACCAATTGTACTATTATTTGTAATTTATGCTGTACATAATGTTTCTGCCACCGTCTCTTATAACCAAAAAGAGCTTCTGGATATCAGGACAACGATTACTGACCTCGTATTGGACGAAGATTTTTTCTTCAACAAGTCAGACGCGAAGGATATCCTACAGACACCCGACAAGGCCCAAATCCCCGTCATTCGCATGAGAAAGAGACGGAGATATCGTGGGCGTAGGTCGGGTGCCTCGTGAGATCCGACGGCGGCGAGTAAACTGCCTCTTCCATCAATCCTGTTAGCCAACGTTCAATCATTTGAGAATAAATTGGATGACCTAAGATTACGGTTATCCTACCAACGGGACATTAAAAACTGTAATATCTTATGTTTCACCCGAGTCGTGGCTGAGCAGCGACATGGACAACATACAGCTAGCGGGCTATACGCTACATCGGCAGGATAGAACGGCTGACTCCCGGTAAGACAAGGGGTGGCGGTCTGTGTATATTTGTAAACAACAGCTGGTGCACAAAATCAAATACTAAGGAAGTCTCAAGGTTTTGCTCGCCTGAGGTAGAGTATCTTATGATAAGCTGTAGACCACACTATTTACCAAGAGAGTTTTCATCTATATTTTTCATAGCTGTCTATTTACCACCACAAACCAATGTTGGCACTAAGACTGCACTCAATGAGCTGTATAAGGCCATAAGTGAACAGGAAAATGCTCATCCAGAGGCAGCGCTCCTAGTGGCCGGGGACTTTAATGCAGGGAAACTTAAATCTGTTCTACCTAATTTCTACCAGCATGTTAAATGTGCAACCAGAGGAAAATAAACTCTAGACCACCTTTACTCCACACACAGAGACGCATACAAAGCTCTCCCTCGCCCTCCATTTGGCAAATCTGACCATAACTCTATCCTCCTGATTCCTGCTTATAAGCAAAAACTAAAGCAGGAAGCACCAGTTACTCGGTTAATAAAAAAGTGGTCAGATGACGCAGATGCTAAGCTACAGGACTGTTTTCCTAGCACAGACTGGAACATGTTTCGGGATTCTTCAGATAGCATTGAGGAGTACACCACATCAGTCACTGGCTTCATCAATAAGTGCATCGATGATGTCGTCCCCACAGTGACCATACGTACATACCCCAACCAGAAGCCATGGATTACAAGCAACATCCGCACTGAGCAAAAGGGTAGAGCTGCCGCTTTCAAGGAGCGGGACTCTAACCCGGACGCTTATAAGAAATCCCGCTATGCCCTCCGACGAACCATCAAACAGGCAAAGAGTCAATACAGGACTAAGATTGAATCGTACTACACCGGCTCCGATGCTCGTTAGATGTGGCAGGGCTTGAAAACTATTACAGACTACAAAGGGAAGCACAGCTGCGAGCTGCCCAGTGACACAAGCCTACCAGACGACCTAAATTACTTCTATGCTCGCTTCGAGGCAAGGAACACTGAAGCATGCATGAGAGCACCAGCTGTTCCGGATGACTATGTGATCACGCTCTCCGTAGCCGATGTGAGTAAGACTTTTAAGCAGGTCAACATTCACAAGGCCGCAGGGCCAGACGAATTACCAGGACGTGTACTCCGAGCATGTGCTGACCAACTGGCAAGTGTCTTCACTGACATTTTCAACATGTCCCTGACTGAGTCTGTAATACCAACATGTTTCAAGCAGACCACCATAGTCCCTGTGCCCAAGGACACTAAGATAACCTGCCTAAATGACTACCGACCCGTAGCACTGACGTCTGTAGCCATGAAGTGCTTTGAAAGGCTGGTCATGGCTCACATCAACACCATTATCCCAGAAACCCTAGACCCACTCCAATTTACATACCACCCCAACAGATCCACAGATGATGCAATCTCTATTGCACTCCACACTGCCCTTTCCCACCTGGACAAGAGGAACACCTACGTGAGTATGCTATTCATTGACTACAGCTCAGCATTCAACACCATAGTGCCCTCAAAGCTCATCACTAAGCTAAGGATCCTGGGACAAAACACCTCCCTCTGCAACTGGATCCTGGACTTCCTGACGGGCTGCCCCCAGGTGGTAAGGGTAGGTAACAACACATCTGCCACACTGATCCTCAACACGGGGGCCCCTCAGGGGTGCGTGCTCAGTCCCCTCCTGTACTCCCTGTTCACCCATGACTGCAGGGCCAGGCACGACTCCAACACCATCATTAAGTTTGCCGACGACACAACAGTGGTAGGCCTGATCACCGACAACGATGAGACAGCCTATAGGGAGGATGTCAGAGACATGGCCGTGTGGTGCCAGGATAACAACCTCTCCCTCAACGTGACCAAGACAAAGGAGATGATTGTGGACTACAGGAAAAAAAAGAGGACTGAGCACGCCCCCATTCTCATTGACGGGGCTGTAGTAGAACAGGTTGAAAGCTTCATCTTCCTTGGTGTCCACATCACCAACGAACTATCATGGTCCAAACACACCAAGACAGTCGTAAAGAGGGCACGACAAAGCCTATTCCCCCTCAGGAGACTGAAAAGATTTGGCATGGGTCCTCAGATCCTCAAAAAATTCTACAGCTGCACCATCGAGAGCATCCTGACTGGTTTCATCACCGCCTGGTATGGCAACTGCTCTGCCTCCGACCGCAAGGCACTACAGAGGGGTAGTCCAGATGCGGCCCAGTACATCACTGGGGCCAAGCTTCCTGCCAATCAGGACCTCTATACCAGGCGGTGTCAGAGGAAGGCCCTCAAAATTGTCAAAGACTCCAGCCACCCTAGTCATAGACTGTTCTCTCTGCTACCGCACGGCAAGCGGTACCGGAGTGCCAAGTCTAGGTCCAAAAGACTTCTCAACAGCATCTACCCCCAGGCCATAAGACTCTTGAACAGCTAATCATGGCTACCCGGACTATTTGCACTGCCCTCCCACCCCCCCCCCCCACCACATCTTTTTACGCTGCTGCTACTCTGTTAATTATTTATGCATAGTCACTTTAATTCTACCCACATGTACATATTACTTCAACTAGCCGGTGCCCCCGCACATTGACTCTGCAACGGTACCCCCCTGTATATATAGCCTCCCTACTGTTATTTTATCTTACTTCTGCTCTTGTTTTCTCAACACTTTTTTGTTGTTTTATTTTACTTTTTTATTAAAAAATAAATGCACTGTTGGTTAAGGGCTGTAAGTAAGCATTTCACTGTAATGTCTGCACCTGTTGTATTCGGCGCATGTGGCCAATAAAATTTTATTTTATTTGATAACTACACTGTTCAATCAAAAGTTTATGTAAGGATTACACTTTTTACAGGGATGCCACTTACTCTATATCCAACAGACTGTTTAAAGGTCCGGCACAGTCATCCTATTTCCCAAGTAAAAATAGCCTTTGAATGACCAAAACATCACCCATAATATTTGTACACTATTAAAATGCTCAGAATTGAAGAAATAGTATGTTGTCTCTCATCTCTAACTATCAGGAAGCATGAAAGAACAGGCTGAGTGGGCGGGGAATGTATATTCATGAGCTCGCCTTTACTGACACCTCTTTGAAGCGCCCTTGTGGTCGTTGCCAGGTAACAAGGTAAACAATGGGCCGGCCACATGTCATTCAGAGCTTAAATAGTATGCCTCAACCCATTTTCTCTGCAAAATGCTCTCATGGTCAACAGAGCTGATCATCGAACTGTTGGATATAAGAAAAACAGCAGCAATATACAATTGCATGTTCTATTGTTTTGTAACTAATTACAGAATACAGTTCACTGATACAGTTCTTCACAAGAATTAGTCAAGCCTGAGTCACCTTAGAAGCTTAGACATACGGGAATGGACATGAAAACAGCATACAGTAAGTGGACTGGACAATTTATTGGTGCCTCTGCATTATCATTATAAATGACAATATGTTCAGAATTGTACAGTTGAAGTCAAAAGTTTACATACATTTAGGTTGGACTCATTAAAACTTGTTTTTTAACCACTCCACAAATTTCTTGTTAACAAACTATAGTTTCGGCAAGTCGGTTAGGACATCTACTTTGTCCATGACACAAGTAATTTTTCCAACAATTGTTTACAGACAGATTATTTCACTTATAATTCACTGTATCACAATTCCAGTGGGTCAGAGTTTACATACACTAAGTTGACTGTGCCTTTAAACAGCTTGGAACATTCCAGAAAATGATGTCATGGCTTTAGAAGCTTCTGATAGGCTAATTGACATCATTTGAGTCAATTGGAGGTGTACCTGTGGATGTATTTCAAGGCCTACCTTCAAACTCAGTGCCTCTTTGCTTGACATCATGGGAAAATCAAAAGAAATCAGCCAAGACCTCAGAAAAAAAATTGTAGACCACCACAAGTCTGGTTCATCCTTGGGAGCAATTTCCAAACACCTGAAGGTACTACGTTCATCTGTACAAACAATAGTACTCAAGTATAAACACCATGGGACCACGCAGCCGTCATACCGCTCAGGAAGGAGACGCGTTCTGTCTCCTAGAGATTAACGTACTTTGGTGCGAAAAGTGCAAATCAATCACAGAACAACAGCAAAGGACCTTGTGAAGATGCTGGAGGAAACAGGTGGTACTTGCAAGCCGAAGAACACATTTTACATTTTACATTTCAGTCATTTAGCAGACACTCTTATCCAGAGCGACTTACAGTTAGTGAATGCATACATGTTTTTTTGTTTGTTGTGTTTTTTTGTTTTTTTTCATACTGGCCCCCCGTGGGAAACGAACCCACATCCCTGCCGGCCAAACCCTCCCCTACCTTGGACGACGCTGGACCAATTGTGCGCCGCCCAACCGTGAAGCACGGGGTGGCAGCATCATGCTGTGGGGGTGCTTTGCTGCAGGAGGGACTGGTGCACTTCACAAAATAGATGGCATCATGAGGAAGGAAAATTATGTGGATATATTGAAGCAACATCTCAAGACATCAGTCAGGAAGTTAAAGCTTGGTCGCAAATGGGTCTTCCAAATGGACAATGACCCCAAGCATACTTCCAAAGTTGTGGCAAAATGGCGTAAGGACAACAAAGTCAAGGTATTGGAGTGGCCATCACAAAGGCCTGACCTCAATCCTATAGAAAATGTGTGGGCAGAACTGAAAAAGAGTGTGCGAGCAACAAGGCCTACAAACCTGACTCAGTTACACCAGCTCTGTCAGGAGGAATGGGCCAAAATTCACCAAACTTATTGTGGGAAGCTTGTGGAAGGCTGCCCGAAACGTTTGACCCAAGTTAAGCAATTTAAAGGCAATGCTACCAAATACTAATTGAGTGTATGTAAACTTCTGACCCACTTGGGAATGTGATTAAATAAATAAAAGCTGAAATAAATCATTCTCTCTACTATTATTCTGACATTTCACATTCTTAAAATAAAGTGGTGATCCTAACTGACCTAAGACAGGGAATTTTTACTAGGATTAAATGTCAGGAATTGTGAAAAACTGAGTTTAAATGTATTTGGTTAAGGTGTATGTAAACTTCCGACTTCAACTGTATGTATTGATGACATTTATTTGATCATTTACAATAGGCCAGCATAGCCAGTATATTGATCAACATGAACACTCATGAGAAATAAAGGTGCAACATCACTTGAGATTAATAAATATATATCATAAGTGTGCAGGACCCCATTGATTCGTAGAATTTGTAACACTCATCTCCCGTCTGATGCTTGAAAAAAACAATACAAAGTAACAAAATATGATGTCATATCACGTAAAAGTGAATTAGTTAGGCTTTAGGAAATGCAACCAACTACAGAGATTGATGGAGAGGAGGAAGATCCAAGTACCCCGCTTCAATCAAGCAGGCTTCAGTCACCCACTTGGCTTCAGTCACCCACTTGGCTTCAGTCACCCACTTGGCTGCAGTCACCCACTTGACTTCAGTCACCCACTTGGCTTCAGTCACCCACTTGACTTCAGTCACCCACTTGACTTCAGTCACCCACTTGACTTCAGTCACCCACTTGGCTGCAGTCACCCACTTGACTTCAGTCACCCACTTGGCTTCAGTCACCCACTTGACTTCAGTCACCCACTTGGCTGCAGTCACCCACTTGACTTCAGTCACCCACTTGGCTGCAGTCACCCACTTGGCTTCAGTCACCCACTTGGCTGCAGTCACCCACTTGGCTGCAGTCACCCACTTGGCTGCAGTCACCCCCAAAGATTGAATCGGGAGACAAATCCAGCTATGGCCTCCTCCCTGTCAGGCCTCTCACACTGGGCAGACAGGGGTCCTGGGATGGACAGATCAGGCCTCTCACACTGGGCAGACAGGGGTCCTGGGATGGACAGATCAGGCCTCTCACACTGGGCAGACAGGGGTCCTGGGATGGACAGATCAGGCCTCTCACACTGGGCAGACAGGGGTCCTGGGATGGACAGACAGGGGTCCTGGGATGGACAGATCAGGGGTCCTGGGATGGACAGATCAGGGGTCCTGGGATGGACAGATCAGGGGTCCTGGGATGGACAGCTCGCACAGCTTCTCCACATACGGAGCTGGATCGAACATACGGAGCTGGATCAAACATACGGAGCTGGATCGAACATACGGAGCTGGATCAAGGGTGACCTCGTTGAAGTTTTTTGAAAAGGGACATGTTTGTTAAATGGGTATTGAATTTAATATCTATTTATGTACTGAGTTGTGATGCTATCAGTTCGTTGATGTCCTGATCTACTTATTCAATGTGTTTTCTGCTGTTTTTGAAGTACTCAATTTCGAAATAATGCAATATTTAGTCTTGCACTTTTTAGTGAAACATTTCAATGTTTGTATTTGGAATTTGTGTGCCTGAAGTGCTCAGTTGATTTGAAATGAATAGCCGTGACTGACAGTGTGTTGGGTCTGTATTCATAGCATATCCCCCCCTTCTTTGCCTTGGGAAATCTGATTTTGTACTACAGCATTCCTGCTGTGGTGGTTGCCTGGAAAGCTGTGCAGACAGTAGATGTTGAATTTTCTAAAATGTCTATCATTACAGCTTGATGATAGTGGAAAGACGTGGAAAGTGAAATAATACCCCACCAACCCACACAATGTAATGGCAAAATGTGATTTTTCAGGGGGTAAGTTACAAATACTACACACATCAAAACTAAACTTTTTGTTTACGACGTTCCGTCGTGTCAGTTGTGTGCTGGCAGTTCTCAGACAAAGTTGGGGGGCTTTAGGGATGGAAGAACATCAACCATACAGTGACTATCGGGTGTGTTACAGAAAATATACCGTTCACAACACAGGAGGCTGCTGAGGGGAGGACAG
Organism: Coregonus clupeaformis; assembly: GCF_020615455.1. NCBI lineage: Eukaryota > Metazoa > Chordata > Actinopteri > Salmoniformes > Salmonidae > Coregonus > Coregonus clupeaformis. The sequence goes on from NC_059221.1 coordinate 38,550,179, forward strand.
CTCATAATGGAATGGCATCAACCACATGGAAACTATGTGTGTTTGATGTATTTGATACCATTCCACTGATTCCGCTCCAGCCATTACCACGAGCCCCGTTCTCCCCAATGAAGGTGCCACCCACTTCCTGTCGCTGTAGTTCACAATTCAAAACAGCCGCAGTTGCATTATCTAACGCAGGAATGGGCAACTTTGATAGGGGCTGAGGGACACAAAAAAAATCTGAACTCATCGTGAGGGGCCACACTTGTTCGCAACCCCATTTTGCCACAGGGCAGTATGATATCTGAGTGAGTCAACATTAGGGTTTTACGCTTGCCATAAATATGATTCCTTTCTATTTGAGGGTTTTCGAAGCACTCCACATCACTGTATTGCCATCTAGTGGCGTCAACATTCCTCATACTGCCAGTACGCCGTCGGATTAGATTTCAGACACACTCATCCAAAGTGACTGTCTGACTTTGACTATCCTGTGCCATAGATAGAAAGAACACAGCTTGACCATCCTTTGAAAAGTATCAAAAACCCCTAAAACACCAGTTGTTCCACCAGTGTTATTCTTCTGCAGTAGCTCACTCAGTTGCACATATTCTTACATCCAGGGGATGTTGATTTGAAGGTCTTATCACCTGATCTCTGGATAATATAACCTTTTCATTTGCCTATGACAAGGCCAATAAATGACCTTAGTTGTCCATGCATGTGGTGAAGTGTTGTCTATAGGTTACACAGCTCAGGTTTCATCTCTGTATCTCGGTAGATCAGTGACACAGCTACGGACTAGAATTACTCTCCACTCAGCTGCCTGGGAGCACAAATCCTATTTTCCCCTCTGTGTGTGTGTGTGTGTGTGTGTGTGTGTGTGTGTGTGTGTGTGTGTGTGTGTGTGGCTGGCTGGCTGTAATAGACCAAAGAAGTCCCCACCAGAATAGTAAACCAAGAACAATTTGACCAACTGGGGACATTTTGTTGGTCCCCACAAGGTCAAATGCTATTTCTAGGGGGTTAAGGTTAGAATTAGTGTTAGGGTTAGAATTAGGTTTAGGGTTAGTTTTATGGTTAAGGTTAGGTTTTTGGGTTAAGGTTAGGGTACGGGGTAGGGAAAATAGGATTTTGAATGGGACTGAATTGTATGTCCCCACAAGGTTAGCTGCGCAAGACTGTGAGTGTGTATGCTTACACAGAGAGAGAGAAGAGGAGAGAGAGAGAGAGAGAGAGAGAGAGAGAGAGAGACAGAGAGAGAGAGAGAGAGAGAGAGAGAGAGAGAGAGAGAGAGAGATAAGAGAGAACCAGAGGCATGTATCTGGATAATGAGGAGAGGAGAGGAGAGGAGAGGAGAGGAGAGGAGCAAAGACCACAAAGCCAAGATGAGCTGGGTTCCAAATGGCACCCTATACCCTATATAGTGCACTACCTTTGACCAGGTCCCATAGGTCTCTGGTCTGCATCATACAGGGAATAGGGTGCAATTTGGAACACAGCTACAGGAGGCTGGTGGCACCTTAATTGGGGAGGACGGGGCTCGTGGTAATGGCTGGAGCGGAATCAGTGGAATGGTATCAAATACATCAAACACATGGTTTCTATGGTTTCCAGGTGTTTGATGCCATTCCATTCGCTCCTTTCCAGACATTATTATGAGCCGTGCTCCCCTCAGCAGCCTCCACTGGACACAGCCAAGGTGAATGAAGGCATGCTGCATCAGACAGCGAGCCAGCTCAGAGCTTGCACAGGACAGAAGAGGACTCTTTACAAGGTGCAGTTTCAGGTTAAAGCCAGTGGGTGGATCCTAGCCCCAAGGCAGGCTGTGGTTATATTTGCTGCAGGACAGCACCAACACCATCCAAAGTACAGTATAACGCTGGTAGCTCAGGGCATCAGTGCGCATTGCTTCACCTGGAGGAATGCGCAGTAACGCCCTGGACCAGAGCTAAGGACAGCAGTACTTTTATAGGAGGCTAGTTATTGTAAAACTCACTTGCCCAAACTCACAGCAGCTGTGGGAAGAAAGAGGCTAGACTGGAGCGACATCAACTAAAGGACTGTATTTCTACAGCGGGCTACTACTGTAAAACACACTATGTTCTCCAAACTATATTGCTGAATTTCCTCCTCAGTAGTGTTTGCTCATAACTGTATTTCTCCATTTTTAGCAACTCCCACTGATGTTTCAACGTACAACAGTGACTGAGTCAGTCACTGTTCGCCACCCTATTTTGATGTTCGTGGTGTTTGAAGGAGGTGGAAGTAAGGATTTAAAAGGATTTGATGACACACCGGGGCCTGTGCATGACAGCCGTCGACAGTGCTCCTGCGGTGCCTGTATTCAAGTACATTCTCCTTCTAGGAATGAATATTACGGACTCGTCAACAGCGATCGTTGCTTGCCCAGCTAACAAGACATGTTCCTATTAGTGTCACAAGTCAGACAATTGTTTCCAAAATATGACATATACCTATAACGTGAAAGACTGGAAATTGAGATGTTCCTTTAACATTAGAGAATATTTGTGTTACGTTTTCAATTGGCTGTGAAATTACACTACAAGTCATTGTTCCAGGAACAAAATTAAATCAGTTATGATGCTTAAAAAACCGATCTATTCTGCGTTGCAGTAAAACCACACAGAAATGACTCCTCCCACCTACTATATGGTGTGTTTTTGTTTAGATTTGAATTAAAACATGGATTCCATGTTTGCTGTGGGTCACTGGAGAGTTTATGAAATGTGGTGTGAATGGTTGAAGACGACTGATACCTTTAACAGGCCAGTGAGCACTGAACCTGTGTGTGTGTGTGTTTTTGCAGGTGTGCGTGTGTACCACATGCACTTTTATGTCATTTAGCAGACGCTCTTATCCAGAGCAACTTACAGGAGCAATTAGGGTTGCTCAAGGGCACATTGACAGATTTTTCACCTAGTCGGCTCGGGGATTAGAACCAGCGACCTTTCGGTTACTGGCACAACGCTCTTAACCACTAAGCTACCTGCCGCACACTTCTGTGTGTTTGTGCGTCAGCAATGCATGTCTTCACATGAGTGTGCGTGTGCGCACTCCACATCCACTTGTGTAAGATTATGCGTTCACATGCCTTTGCAAATGTGTGTGTGTGTGTACACCCCTGTGTGTACAACTCTGTGTATCCCTGACTATGCAGGGGGAATAGAGTGCATGCAGGAGGGACGTCATACATTAGGTGGGTAGGGTGTTCCAATGTTAGATGGAATGGTGGTGCAGTATAGTGCAAGGACCAAGCACCCCTCTCCCCCTGCTGTACCATCCTCTCCTCTCTCTTCTCCTCTCTCTTCTCCTCTCTCTTCTCCTCTTCTCCTCTTCTCAGATGGCGTAGCAGTGCGGTCGCGGTTTTATTCATTGTCCTAGTGTAAATATCCCGTTTCTTGTTTTTTTTGTCTATTTTGTATATATTTCTCAATTTATATATTTATTTCTGTTGTATTTTTGACTTTGTTTTGTTTTACCCCATATGTAACTCTGTGTTGTTGTTTTTATCGCACTGCTTTGCTTTATCTTGGCCAGGTCGCAGTTGTAAATGAGAACTTGTTCTCAACTGGCTTACCTGGTTAAATAAAGGTGAAATAAATAAAGAAATAAATAAAAATAATAAAAAATTCTCCTCTCCTCTCCTCTCCTCTCCTCTCCTCTCCTCTCCTCTCCTCTCCTCTCCTCTCCTCTCCTCTGCTCTCCTCTACTCTGTTCTACTCTCCTCTGCTCCGCTCCTATCCCATTGCTACTCATTTGTCAAGTTGCCTGCAGAGTAGACTTGAGTGGTGCATTGCTGCTAAAACAGAAGCAATCAGCTTTGAGAGCCTGTGTGTACAACTCTGTGTATCCCTGACTATGCAGGGGGAATAGAGTGCATGCAGGAGGGACGTCATACATTAGGTGGGTAGGGTGTTCCAATGTGAGATGGAATGGTGGTGCAGTATAGTGCAAGCACCAAGCACCCCTCTCCCCCTGCTGTACCCTGCTCTGCTCCCCTGTCCTGTCCTGTCCTGTCCTCTCCTCTCCTCTCCTCTCCTCTCCTCTCCTCTCCTCTCCTCTCCTCTCCTCTCCTCTCCTCTCCTCTCCTCTCCTCTCCTCTCCTCTCCTCTGTTCTCCTCTCTTCTCTGCTCTGTTATACTCTCCTCTCCTCTGCTCCTATCCCATTGCTACTCATTTGTCAAGTTGCCTGCAGAATAGACTTGAATGGTGCATTGCTGCTAAAACAGAAGCAATCAGCTTTGAGGGGGGAGGGGGGAGGGGGGGTGAGTCTCCCCCCAGTGGATGGTGGAGTCTCCTTGGGTGATCTAGTCTCCTTGTCATGATCTAGAGACTGGAGGTCACATATCCCTATGGGCCTACTATTAGAGAGGTTTACATATCCCTATGGGCATTCTATCAGAGAGGTTTACATATCCCTATGGGCATTCTATCAGAGAGGTTTACATATCCCTATGGGCCTACTATTAGAGAGGTTTACATATCCCTATGGGCCTACTATTAGAGAGGTTTACATATCCCTATGGGCCTCCTATTAGAGAGGTTTACATATCCCTATGGGCCTACTATTAGAGAGGTTTACATATCCCTATGGGCATTCTATCAGAGAGGTTTACATATCCCTATGGGCCTCCTATTAGAGAGGTTTACATATCCCTATGGGCCTACTATTAGAGAGGTTTACATATCCCTATGGGCCTACTATTAGAGAGGTTTACATATCCCTATGGGCCTCCTATTAGAGAGGTTTACATATCCCTATGTGCCTACTATTAGAGAGGTTTACATATCCCTATGTAGGCCTACTATTAGAGAGGTTTACATATCCATATGGGCCTACTATTAGAGAGGTTTACATATCCCTATGGGCCTACTATTAGAGAGGTTTACATATCCCTATGGGCCTACTATTAGAGAGGTTTACATATCCCTATGGGCCTACTATTAGAGAGGTTTACATATCCCTATGGGCCTACTATTAGAGAGGTTTACATATCCCTATGGGCCTCCTATTAGAGAGGTTTACATATCCCTATGGGCCTCCTATTAGAGAGGTTTACATATCCATATGGGCCTACTATTAGAGATGTTTACATATCCCTATGGGCCTACTATCAGAGAGGTTTACATATCCATATGGGCCTACTATTAGAGAGGTTTACATATCCCTATGGGCCTACTATTAGAGAGGTTTACATATCCCTATGTAGGCCTACTATTAGAGAGGTTTACATATCCCTATGGGCCTACTATTAGAGAGGTTTACATATCCCTATGGGCCTACTATTAGAGAGGTTTACATATCCCTATGGGCCTACTATTAGAGAGGTTTACATATCCCTATGGGCTACTATTAGAGAGGTTTACATATCCCTATGGACCTGCTATCAGAGAGGTTTACATATCCCTATGGGCCTACTATTAGAGAGGTTTACATATCCCTATGGGCCTTTTAGGACAATTAAGAAAGGCAAAGTCACATTTCAAATACAGTATCAACATCCTCCACATGTAATACAGTTGTTCCATGTAGAAATGGACAGAAGGACAGACAGACAGAAAGACAGACAGACAAACTGGTGGAGAGTTGAGTTAGTAACAGTCAGACAGGCAGGCAGACAGACAGACAGGCAGGCAGGCAGACAGGCAGGCAGGCAGGCAGGCAGGCAGGCAGGCAGGCAGGCAGGCAGGCAGGCAGACAGGCAGGCAGGCAGGCAGGCAGACAGACAGGCAGACAGGCAGACAGGCAGGCAGACAGGCAGGCAGGCAGGCAGGCAGGCAGGCAGGCAGACTGATGCAGTGTTGAGTTGGTAGGTAACAGAACAGGTAGAGTAGTGCAGTGTTTCCAGTGTTCCACTGCGCCTAACCAGTGCCTATTCTGTTGCTGACCTGGTTTTGCTGAAGCGGGGCAGATTTCTCCCATGGCCAAGCCTTTCTGCCTGCACAGCTGAAAAAATAGACTCAGTCGAAAATGCAGGTAGATAAATGTGCTTATTCACTAGCTAAGGAGATATTTTAGGAATTTGCTTTAGACATCAAACAATTCTATAATTTGTATGGAACATTTTGAACTTTGAATCCACAATGTAAGGGTGTCCCTTTTACTTACACAAGCGTACCTTTGCTTTGAGGTGAAACGATTTTTTCACCTGGAAGCATAACTCTCATGATATATATGATGCTTTAAGGTTATTGCTGATATGGACTATAACTCATAATTCTCTTAAATACGTTAAGTGTCAGAAGCTGTAAATGTCATGTGTGGCGTTAAAAACAGGCCTCTATGTCTCAATCAGCATTAAATAGATTGGAGTAACAGCCTATGTGATGATATACTGTTGAAGTCGGAAGTTTACATACATCTTAGCCAAATATATTTAAACTCAGTTTTTTTTTTTTTTTTACAATTCCTGACATTTAATCCTAGTAAGAATTCCCTGTCTTAGGTCAGTTAGGATCACCACTTTATTTAAAAAATGTGATATTTCAGAATAATAGTAGAGAGAATGATTTATTTCAGCTTTTATTTATTTAATCACAGTCCCAAGTGGGTCAGAAGTTTACATACACTCAATTAGTACTTGGTAGCATTGCCTTTAAATTGTTTAACTTGGGTCAAATGTTTCGGGTAGCCTTCCACAAGCTTCCCACAATAAGTTGGGTGAATTTGGGCCCATTCCTCCTGACAGAGCTGGTGTAACTAAGTAAGGTTTGTAGGCCTCCTTGCTCGCACACGCTTTTTCAGTTCTGCCCACAAATGTTCTATAGGATTGAGGTCAGGGCTTTGTGATGGCCACTCCAATACCTTGACTTTTTTGTCTTTAAGCCATTTTGCCACAACTTTGGAAGTATGCTTGGGGTCATTGTCCATTTGGAAGACCCATTTGCGACCAAGCTATAACTTCCTGACTGATGTCTTGAGATGTTGCTTCAATATATCCACATAATGTTTTGTGAAGTGCACCAGTCCCTCCTGCAGCAAAGCACCCCCACAGCATGATGCTGCCACCCCGTGCTTCACGGTTGGGATGGTGTTCTTCGGCTTGCAAGGCACCCCCTTTTTCCTCCAAACATAACGATGGTCATTATGGCCAAACAGTTCCATTTTTGTTTCATCAGACCAGAGGACATTTCTCCAAAAAGTACGATCTTTGTCCCCATGTGCAGTTGCAAACCGTAGTCTGGCTTTTTTATGGCGGTTTTGGAGCAGTGGCTTCTTCCTTGCTGAGCGGCCTTTCAGGAAATGTCGATATAGGACTCATTTTACTGTGGATATGGATACTTTTGTACCTGTTTCCTCCAGCATCTTCACAAGGTCCTTTGCTGTTGTTCTGGGATTGATTTGCACTTTTCACACCAAAGTACGTTCATCTCTAGGAGACAGAACGCGTCTCCTTCCTGAGCGATATGACGGCTGCAGTGTCCCATGGTGTTTATACTTGCGTACTATTGTTTGTACAGATGAACGTGGTACCTTCAGTCATTTGGAAATTGCTCCCAAGGATGAACCAGACTGTGGAGGTCTACAATTATTGTTCTGAGGTCTTGGCTGATTTCTTTTAATTTTCCCATGATGCCAAGCAAAGAGGCACTGAGTTTGAAGGTAGGCCTTGAAATACATCCACAGGTGCACCTCCAATTGACTCATTGACTCAAATGATGTCAATTAGCCTATCAGAAGCTTCTAAAGCCATGACATCATTTTCTGTATACAGTTGAAGTCGAAAGTTTACATACACTTAGGTTGGAGTCATTAAAACTCATTTTTCAACCACTCCACACATTTCTTGTTAACAAACTATAGTTTTAGCAAGTCGGTTAGGACATCTACTTTGTGCATGACACAAGTAATTTTTCCAACAATTATTTCACTTATAATTCACTGTATCACAATTCCAGTTGGTCAGAAGTTTACATACAGTAAGTTGACTGTGCCTTTAAACAGCTTAGAAAACTCCAGAAAATGATGTCATGACTTTAGAAGCCTCTGATAGGCTAATTGACATCATTTGAGTCAATTGGAGGTGTACCTGTGGATGTATTTCAAGGCCTACCTTCAAACTCAGTACCTCTTTGCTTGAAATCATGGGAAAATCAAAAGAAATCAGCCAAGACCTCAGAATTTTTTTTTAAGACCACAAGTCTGCTTCATCCTTGGGAGCAATTTCCAAACGTCTGAAGGTACCACGTTCATCTGTAAAAACAATAGTATGCATGTACAGTGGGGAGAACAAGTATTTGATACACTGCCGATTTTGCAGGTTTTCCTACTTACAAACCATGTAGAGGTCTGTAATTTTTATCATAGGTACACTTCAACTGTGAGAGACGGAATCTAAAAAAATGTTCTCCAGAAAATCACATTGTATGATTTTTAAGTAATTAATTTGCATTTTATTGCATGACATAAGTATTTGATCACCTACCAACCAGTAAGAATTCCGGCTCTCACAGACCTGTTAGTTTTTCTTTAAGAAGCCCTCCTGTTCTCCACTCAATACCTGTATTAACTGCACCTGTTTGAACTCGTTACCTGTATAAAAGACACCTGTCCACACACTCAATCAAACAGACTCCAACCTCTCCACAATGGCCAAGACCAGAGAGCTGTGTAAGGACATCAGGGATAAAATTGTAGACCTGCACAAGGCTGGGATGGGCTACAGGACAATAGGCAAGCAGCTTGGTGAGAAGGCAACAACTGTTGGCGCAATTATTAGAAAATGGAAGAAGTTCAAGATGACGGTCAATCACCCTCGGTCTGGGGCTCCATGCAAGATGTCACCTCGTGGGGCATCAATGATCATGAGGAAGGTGAGGGATCAGCCCAGAACTATACGGCAGGACCTGGTCAATGACCTGAAGAGAGCTGGGACCACAGTCTCAAAGAAAACCATTAGTTTATTTACAGTCAAAAACCATTATGACTTACAGTCATGCGAGCATACATTTTTACGTACGGGTGGTCCCGGGGATCGAACCCACTACCCTGGCGTTACAAGCGCCGTGCTCTACCAATTGAGCTACAGATGGACCATATATATATATATATATATACAGTGGGGAGAACAAGTATTTGATACACTGCCGATTTTGCAGGTTTTCCTACTTACAAAGCATGTAGAGGTCTGTAATTTTTATCATAGGTACACTTCAACTGTGAGAGACGGAAACTAAAACAAAAATCCAGAAAATCACATTGTACGATTTTAAGTAATTAATTTGTATTTTATTGCATGACATAAGTATTTGATCACCTACCAACCAGCAGTGGCGGCTCCTGAAAAAATTCTCAGGGGGGGCAATTTTTCTGATGATTTAGGTGACCTACACACATTTTCAAAAAGATATGTCCAGCAACAACATGAAGACAGGGGCAGCATATAAGTCAATGCCAGAAGCATTTATTGACTGATCTCAAAAGTGTTGGCTTACAAAAGCAAAATAAGTTATCACAGTAAAAATAATCAAGGGTGTTCTTTCACATTCCTCAACACTGCATAAACAATATGCATTTCCATAAACAAATGAAATATCAGCTGAAAATACAGCATCTTGGTATTTGTTCAGATTGCAGGATCAACAAGAGCTTTTACCACATTTTTTGCCTCATGGTTGAATTGGAAATATGTGCACCTGAGCATAATTCACAACAAGCAAGCAGGAGCTTTTGATAGAGGCTACTGAAAACATTGATGCAAGTTATTGGTAATAAGAAATTTTTATAGACTTCCATATTCTGCCCTCTTGTATATATTTGTGAAAATGAACAGTGATAGACATTTTGCCTGAAAACAGAATTTGAAAATAATTTCTAGAAAAGGTAAACACAGCTATCTGTATGGCTTTGTAAAAATGAACAACCATATTCTGGCCAATTGTATAGATTTGTAAATATGAACAACCATATTCTGGCCAATTGTATAGATTTGTAAAAATGAACATGAACAGATTTTTTATTTTTTTTTACTTTTTTTAAAATGAAAAATAACTATTTTAAACAACATCAACTGTGAACTGATTTGGGCGTGTGTGTGTTAAAGAGACAGACAGGGAGGGACAAAGAGAGAGAGAGGCTACATTACTTGTACTGAAACTGTTCTCTTCTCTCTTTCAATGCAGCAAAGCGGTCAATGACTTTCTCATTGAAATCAGGCATGCTGAGGACTAGTTCCCTCTCCATGGAAAGCATGGCCAGTGCATTCAGACGTTCCTGGCCCATTGAATTTCGCAGGAATGTATTAACTCGTGTCAAAGTTGAGAAACATCTCTCAGCTTCAGCTGTTGTCATTGGAGTAGTTATGAGGATGTTCAACAGAGTCACAGTCTCAGAGAACGTCTCCTGGAGGTTGTAGCTCATGAGAACCTGGTACAGTGCCAGTGCACCACAGTTTGACTTTCTCGTCGTCGGCAAAAATACCGTTCAGTCTCTCCAAAAGCACACTGGCGATTGAGACTGAGGTTGATTACGAGATGGGAAGGAACTCAAAAAAGCGCTCCTGCACTTTGTGGTTGCTATCTATGTACCTCAGCACAAGCACCAGCTGTGTCTGTGTAGAAACGTCCGTGGTCTCGTCAGCTTGGATAGCTACGAAGTTCGCCGACTTCACCTCCTCCACAATATGTTCCCTCATGACCGCTAGCATACACTCCAGTAGCTCGTTTTGAATGGTCTTTGATGTGAACTTCTTTCAAAGAGACAATCGAGTTGCACTGAACGTTAGCCATCTTGATAGTAGTACGTGAATTGATTGACGCTGCTACCCGCTCTTTTCTTAGTTACGTTCATGGTTATGTTACGTATGACGAAAGCGCGTAAGTGCAAGCCCTCAGAAACCCATAGAGATTGTATTGAAGGCTCTGATATTTGAATTTTTTTTTTTTTACATGAGAGTCTATGAGAGACTTCTGGGGCGATTTTCAACCTGACTGAAATCGCCCCAAAAGGGGGGGGCATTTGAAGCACGACTTTAGCCTGATTGGACATTTAGTGGCAGATCAGACGTCTAGATTAGAACACTGATAACTACTGTTGCCGTGATATAATTGATTAGAAAAAAATCCCTTCCTTTTCCCGTTTGGCAGTGCGTCGCCCATATCGCCCTAATGAACACACCGCCCCTGCCAACCAGTAAGAATTCCGGCTCTCACAGACCTGTTAGTTTTTCTTTAAGAAGCCCTCCTGTTCTCCACTCATTACCTGTATTAACTGCACCTGTTTGAACTCGTTACCTGTATAAAAGACACCTGTCCACACACTCAATCCAACAGACTCTAACCTCTCCACAATGGCCAAGACCAGAGAGCTGTGTAAGGACATCAGGGATAAAATTGTAGACCTGCACAAGGCTGGGATGGGCTACAGGACAATAGGCAAACAGCTTGGTGAGAAGGCAACAACTGGAAGAAAATGGAAGAAGTTCAAGATGACGGTCAATCACCCTCGGTCTGGGGCTCCATGCAAGATCTCACCTCGTGGGGCATCAATGATCATGAGGAAGGTGAGGGATCAGCCCAGAACTACACGGCAGGACCTGGTCAATGACCTGAAGAGAGCTGGGACCACAGTCTCAAAGAAAACCATTAGTAACACACTACGCCGTCATGGATTAAAATCCTGCAGAGCACGCAAGGTCCCCCTGCTCAAGCCAGCGCATGTCCAGGCCCATCTGAAGTTTGCCAATGACCATCTGGATGATCCAGAGGAGGAATGGGAGAAGGTCATGTGGTCTGATGAGACAAAAATAGAGCTTTTTGGTCTAAACTCCACTCGCCGTGTTTGGAGGAAGAAGAAGGATGAGTACAACCCCAAGAACACCATCCCAACCGTGAAGCATGGAGGTGGAAACATCATTCTTTGGGGATGCTTTTCTGCAAAGGGGACAGGACGACTGCACCGTATTGAGGGGAGGATGGATGGGGCCATGTATCGCAAGATCTTGGCCAACAACCTCCTTCCCTCAGTAAGAGCATTGAAGATGTGTCGTGGCTGGGTCTTCCAGCATGACAACGACCCGAAACACACAGCCAGGGCAACTAAGGAGTAAGAAGCATTTCAAGGTCCTGGAGTGGCCTAGCCAGTCTCCAGACCTGAACCCAATAGAACATCTTTGGAGGGAGCTGAAAGTCTGTATTGCCCAGCGACAGCCCCGAAACCGAAGGATCTGGAGAAGGTCTGTATGGAGGAGTGGGCCAAAATCCCTGCTGCAGTGTGTGCAAACCTGGTCAAGACCTACAGGAAATGTATGATCTCTGTAATTGCAAACAAAGGTTTCTGTACCAAATATTAAGTTCTGCTTTTCTGATGTATCAAATACTTATTTCATGCAATAAAATGCAAATTAATTACTTAAAAATCATACAATCAAATCAAATCAAATCAAATTGTATTGGCCACATGCGCCGAATACAACAGGTGCAGACATTACAGTGAAATGCTTACTTACAGCCCTTAACCAACAGTGCATTTATTTTTAATAAAAAAGTAAAATAAAACAACAACAAAAAAGTGTTGAGAAAAAAAAGAGCAGAAGTAAAATTAAATAACAGTAGGGAGGCTATATATACAGGGGGGTACCGGTGCAGAGTCAATGTGTGGGGGCACCGGCTAGTTGAGGTAGTTGAAGTACAATGTGATTTTCTGGATTTTTGTTTTAGATTCCGTCTCTCACAGTTGAAGTGTACCTATGATAAAAATGACAGACCTCTACATGCTTTGTAAGTAGGAAAACCTGCAAAATCGGCAGTGGATCAAATACTTGTTCTCCCCACTGTATAAACACCATGGGACCACGCAGCCGTCATACCGCTCAGGAAGGAGACGCGTTCTGTCTCCTAGAGATTAACGTACTTTGGTGCGAATAGTGCAAATCAATCCCAGAACAACAGCAAAGGACCTTGTGAAGATGCTGGAGGAAACAGGTACAAAAGTATCTATATCCACAATAAAACGAGTCCTATATCGACATTACCTGAAAGGCACCTCAGCAAGGAAGAAGCCACTGCTCCAAAACCGCCATAAAAAAGACAGACTACGGTTTGCAACTGCACATGGGGACAAAGATCGTACTTTTTGGAGAAATGTCCTCTGGTCTGATGAAACAAAAATGGAACTGTTTGGCCATAATGACCATTGTTATGTTTGGAGGAAAAAGGGGGCTTCTTGCAAGCCGAAGAACACCATCCCAACCGTGAAGCACGGGGGTGGCAGCATCATGCTGTGGGGGTGCCTTGCTGCAGGAGGGACTGGTGCACTTCACAAAATAGATGGCATCATGAGGAAGGAACATTCTGAGGATATATTGAAGCAACATCTCAAGACATCAGTCAGGAAGTTAAAGCTTGGTCGCAAATGGGTCTTCCAAATGGACAATGACCCCAAGCATACTTCCAAAGTTGTGGCAAAATGGCTTAAAGACAAAAAAGTCAAGGTATTGGAGTGGCCATCACAAAGCCCTGACCTCAATCCTATTGAAAATGTGTGGGCAGAACTGAAAAAGCGTGTGCGAGCAAGGAGGCCTACAAACCTGACTCCGTTACACCAGCTCTGTCAGGAGTAATGGGCCAAAATTCACCCAACTTATTGTGGGAAGCTTGTGGAAGGCTACCCGAAACATTTGACCCAAGTTAAACAATTTAAAGGCAATGCTACCAAATACTAATTGAGTGTATGTAAACTTCTGACCCACTGGGAATGTGATAAAAGAAATAAAAGCTGAAATAAATAATTCTCTCTACTATTATTCTGACATTTCACATTCTTAAAATAAAGTGGTGATCCTAACTGACCTAAGACAGGGATTTTTACTAGGATTAAATGTCAGGAATTGTGAAAAACTGAGTTTAAATGTATTTGGCTAATGTGTATGTAAATTTCCGACTTCAACTGTAGGTGTTCTGTACTAAGGCTGCAGCTCTGTGACTGGCTAGAGACGGCTGCTCCACATTGGGAATGAGCTCTGATTTTGTGAACTGTCAGAGAAACCGGCTCCATTGATTATTATCCTCCTTAGTTGACAGCAGCACAATGACCCAACAAAATAAATGTCAAGGAAGGAGACTTTTAGCCTGATCTGTTTCTTAAATATTTTCAGATCTGGGACCAAAATAGAAGTACCAAAAGACAGAAATTACTAGCTTTGTGTAAGACAGAAATAACTAGCTTTGTGTAAGACAGAGACATTTCTAGCTTTGTGTAAGACAGAGAAATTACTAACTTTGTAAAACAGAGAAATCACTAGCTTTGTGTAAGACAGAAATTACTAGCTTTGTGTAAGACAGAAAGTACTAGCTTTGTGTAAGACAGAGAAATTACTAACTTTGTGTAAAACAGAAATTACTAGCTTTGTGTAAGACAGAGAAATTACTAGCTTTGTGTAAGACAGAAATTACTAGCTTTGTGTAAGACAGAAATTACTAGTTTTGTGTAAGACAGAAATTACTAGCTTTGTGTAAGACAGAAATTACTAGCTTTGTGTAAGACAGAAATTACTAGCTTTGTGCAAGACAGAAATCACTGGCTTTTAGTAAGACGGAGAAATCACTAGCTTTGTGTAAGACAGAAATTACTAGCTTTGTTTAACCCTCCCGTTGTCCTAGGGTCAAAATGACCCGCCACTGTGTTGAACCAACTTTATTTAATTTTTATATTTTTGGGATCATTTGTGAGAAGGAGGCAGTGAGACTTTAAAGAAAGTATCACTGCCTCCTTCTCACAAATGATCCAAAAAATATAAAAATTAAATAAAGTTGGTTCAACACAGTGGCGGGTCATTTTGACCCTAGGACAACGGGAGGGTTAAGACAGAAATTACTAGCTTTGTGTAAGACAGAGAAATCACTAGCTTTGTGTAAGACAGATAAATTACTAGCTTTGTGTAAAACAGAAATTACTAGCTTTGTGTAAGACAGAGAAATTACTAGATTTGTGTAAGACAGAGAAATCACTAGCTTTGTGTAAGACAGAAATCACTAGCTTTGTGTAAGACAGAGAAATTACTAGCTTTGTGTAAGACAGAAATAACTAGCTTTTTGTAAGACAGAGAAATTACTATTTTTGTGTAAGACAGAGAAATTACTAGCTTTGTGTAAGACAGAACTTACCAGCTTCGTGTAAGACAGAAAAATCACTAGCTTTGTGTAAGACATATAAATTACTAGCTTTGTGTAAGACAGAAATTACTAGCTTTGTGTAAGACAGAGAAATCACTAGCTTTGTGTAAGACATATAAATTACTAGCTTTGTGTAAAACATAAATTACTAGCTTTGTGTAAGACAGAAATAACTAGCTTTTTGTAAGACAGATAAATTACTATTTTTGTGTAAGACAGAGAAATTACTAGCTTTGTGTAAGACAGAAATTACCAGCTTCGTGTAAGACAGAAAAATCACTAGCTTTGTGTAAGACAGATAAATTACTATTTTTGTGTAAGACAGAGAAATTACTAGCTTTGTGTAAAACATAAATTACTAGCTTTGTGTAAGACAGAAATAACTAGCTTTTTGTAAGACAGATAAATTACTATTTTTGTGTAAGACAGAGAAATTACTAGCTTTGTGTAAAACAGAAATTACTAGCTTTGTGTAAGACAGAAAGTACTAGCTTTGTGTAAGACAGAAATTACTAGCTTTGTGTAAGACAGAGAAATCACTAGCTTTGTGTAAGACATATACATTACTAGCTTTGTGTAAAACAGAAATTACTAGCTTTGTGTAAGACAGAGAAATTACTAGATTTGTGTAAGACAGAGAAATCACCAACTTTGTGTAAGACAGAAATAACTAGCTTTGTGTAAGACAGATAAATTACTAGCTTTGTGTAAGACAGAGAAATCACCAGCTTTGTGTAAGACAGAAATAACTAGCTTTTTGTAAGACAGAGAAATCACTAGCTTTGTGTAAGACAGATAAATCACTAGCTTTGTGTAAGACAGAAATCACTAGCTTTGTGTAAGACAGAGAAATTACTAGCTTTGTGTAAGACAGAAATAACTAGCTTTTTGTAAGACAGAGAAATTACTATTTTTGTGTAAGACAGAGAAATTACTAGCTTTGTGTAAGACAGAACTTACCAGCTTCGTGTAAGACAGAAAAATCACTAGCTTTGTGTAAGACATATAAATTACTAGCTTTGTGTAAGACAGAAATTACTAGCTTTGTGTAAGACAGAGAAATCACTAGCTTTGTGTAAGACATATAAATTACTAGCTTTGTGTAAAACATAAATTACTAGCTTTGTGTAAGACAGAAATAACTAGCTTTTTGTAAGACAGATAAATTACTATTTTTGTGTAAGACAGAGAAATTACTAGCTTTGTGTAAGACAGAAATTACCAGCTTTGTGTAAGACAGAAAAATCACTAGCTTTGTGTAAGACATATAAATTACTAGCTTTGTGTAAGACAGAAATTACTAGCTTTGTGTAAGACAGAGAAATCACTAGCTTTGTGTAAGACATATAAATTACTAGCTTTGTGTAAAACAGAAATTACTAGCTTTGTGTAAGACAGAGAAATTACTAGATTTGTGTAAGACAGAAATAACTAGCTTTTTGTAAAACAGAAGTTACTAGCTTTGTGTAAGACAGAGAAATTACTAGATTTGTGTAAGACAGAGAAATCACCAACTTTGTGTAAGACAGAAATCACTAGCTTTGTGTAAGACAGAGAAATTACTAGCTTTGTGTAAGACAGAGAAATTACTAGCTTTGTTTAAGACAGAGAAATTACTAGCTTTGTGTAAGACAGAGAAATCACCAGCTTTGTGTAAGACAGAGAAATTACTAGCTTTGTGTAAGACAGAGAAATTAATAGCTTTGTGTAAGACAGAGAAATCACCAGCTTTGTGTAAGACAGAGAAATTACTAGCTTTGTGTAAGACAGAGAAATTACTAGCTTTGTGTAAGACAGAGAAATCACTAGCTTTGTGTAAGACAGAGACATTTCTAGCTTTGTGTAAAACAGAGAAATTACTACCTTTCTGCCCACTGAGGGTGCCTGTCTGAAAATGCCTGTCATGTTAGCCTGGAGAGCATCGTCCAGAGTCTTTAAGGACAAGTGTATTATTGTAACATGCAGTGAGGCTTACACAAGTAATACATCGACCTCTGGCAAAAAGAATTACACAAAATCACAACGTTTGCGTAATTAGTCATGCTTACAGGGTCTAGAAGTCATGTTACCTTTTCAACTGGAGAGCAGAGAATCATCAAGGACAAGTGTGTTACAATAACGTGACATTGCAGAGAGGCTGATTATCTATCGGCCCCGTGGCTGTGCTGCAAAATAAATCTTGAAACGTCAGGATCCATGCAGGAGTCAGTGAGTCCAGAGACACTCTAACATCTCTCTACTGGAGAAAACAGATTAATCAAGGACAAATGTATACCATGACAGTGTTGTGAGTAGGATTTGTAATACATCTGCCCAAAAAAAGCTGTAGTGCTGGACGGAAAAAACAACTTGAAACGTCTGCAAAATCAGCCATGCATTCGATGCATACAAGAGTCAGTCAGTCCAGAGATACTTTAACACCTTGTCTTGATCGAAGGCTATTGAGACTGAGCTTGGTCTGATGGTTAACACTCAGCAAGCTGCTAAAGTGCTGAATCAATGAATCGATGAATGAATCGATGAATGAATCGATGAATGAATCGATGAATGAATCGATGAATGAATCAATGAATGAATCGATGAATCAATCAATAGACTAGTAGCAGGAAGCCACACTGCAACCATAGGGTGCACAATATAAGGTAGCAGGAAGCAGGAAGCCACACTGCAACCGTAGGGTGCACAATATAAGGTAGCAGGAAGCAGGAAGCCACACTGCAACCATAGGGTGCACAATATAAGGTAGCAGGAAGCAGGAAGCCACACTGCAACCATAGGGTGCACAATATAAGGTAGCAGGAAGCAGGAAGCCACACTGCAACCATAGGGTGCACAATATAAGGTAGCAGGAAGCCACACTGCAACCGTAGGGTGCACAATATAAGGTAGCAGGAAGCAGGAAGCCACACTGCAACCATAGGGTGCACAATATAAGGTAGCAGGAAGCAGGAAGCCACACTGCAACCATAGGGTGCACAATATAAGGTAGCAGGAAGCAGGAAGCCACACTGCAACCATAGGGTGCACAATATAAGGTAGCAGGAAGCCACACTGCAACCATAGGGTGCACAATATAAGGTAGCAGGAAGCCACACTGCAACCATAGGGTGCACAATATAAGGTAGCAGGAAGCAGGAAGCCACACTGCAACCGTAGGGTGCACAATATAAGGTTGCAGGAAGCAGGAAGCCACACTGCAACCATAGGGTGCACAATATAAGGTTGCAGGAAGCAGGAAGCCACACTGCAAACGTATGGTGCACAATATAAGGTGGCAGGAAGCAGGAAGCCACACTGCAACCATAGGGTGCACAATATAAGGTAGCAGGAAGCAGGAAGCCACACTGCAACCATAGGGTGCACAATATAAGCTAGCAGGAAGCCACACTGCAACCATAGGGTGCACAATATAAGGTAGCAGGAAGCAGGAAGCCACACTGCAACCGTATAAATAGAATGACCAGGAATGTCCATTCTAGTCATTCCTATTTCTATGACCGCAACCATCTGCTTACAATGTAGACACATACTGTGATGAAGAGAGCTATTAGACAGAGACCACTTACGGCCTGCATTTTATAATAATGGAATATTAGAGAAAAGATGAAGGTTAATTCATCTATAGCAGTGGTTCTCAACCTTTTTCGGTTACTGTACCACCAAGTACCCCCTGAAGGACACCCCCCTGAAGGACCCCCTTCTGAAGGACCCCCCCCCTGAAGGACCCCCCCCTGAAGGACCCCCCCCTGAAGGACCCCCTCCTGAAGGACCCCCCGAAGACCCCTCCTGAAGGACCCCCGAAGGACCCACCCCTGAAGGACCCCCTCCTGAAGGACCCCCCTGAAGGACCCCCCTGAAGGACCCTCTGAAGGACCCCCCCTGAAGGACCCCCCTGAAGGACCCCCCTGAAGGACCCCCTGAAGGACCCCCTGAAGGACCCCCCTCTGAACCCCCTGAAGGACCCCTGAAGGCCCCCCTCATGTGCTTTAAGGTAGTTGAGAACCACTGATGTATAGTAGCTATGTCTAATCAACACTGTACATGTTGCCCTTTCGGTGGTAGATATCTCCGGAGGATGTTGCCCTTTCGGTAGTAGATATCTCCGGAGGATGTTGCCCTTTCGGTGGTAGATATCTCCGGAGGATGTTGCCCTTTCGGTGGTAGATATCTCCGGAGGATGTTGCCCTTTCGGTAGTAGATATCTCCGGAGGATGTTGCCCTTTCGGTAGTAGATATCTCCGGAGGATGTTGCCCTTTCGGTAGTAGATATCTCCGGAGGATATTGCCCTTTCGGTGGTAGATATCTCCGGAGGACATGTGGATGAGAGCAGAGCAGAGCAGAGTGAGAAGCTGTTTGGTCTGACAGTTCTCACTGTGTCAGGTAAGTCAGGGAGGTAGTAGTAATATGATCAGACGTGTGAAAGGGCCGGGCCCCACCACACCTCATGTGTTATTTATAGAGGGATGCCATTACTGAACAGTCCTGCATGCAGAGGGGATGAGGGATATGCTGGTGGGGGCGGGGGGCATTTTAGCTGAGTGAGAGATACAGCCAGATGGGTCAATGATGAAAAAGGGTTTTCAAAAGTGAACATAAAAATAAAAAAAGATAAATATTTAAAGTGTGAAACACTTTTTCTGTTCCCTTGAGTATTACCTATGCACTTTCTGGGTTTGTTGCAATCAATTATTGTAAAAAAAATAGATTTTTTTTATACGAAATTACATTTACCTTTAATAAAAAGTATTTTGGTGCGACCATGAATGTTTTGGAAATAATTTGTTTTCGGAGCATTACATAAAGAACAGAAAATAATAGTAAAATATGAATATATACAGTGGGGCAAAAAAGTATTTAGTCAGCCACTATTTGTGCAAGTTCTCCCCACTTAAAAAGATGAGAGAGGCCTGTAATTTTCATCATAGGTACACGTCAACTATGAAAGACAAACTGAGATAAAAAAATCCAGAAAATCACATTGTAGGATTTTTTATGAATTTATTTGCAAATTATGGTGGAAAATAAGTATTTGGTCACCTACAAAGAAGCAAGATTTCTGGCTCTCACAGACCTGTAACTTCTTCTTTAAGAGGCTCCTCTGTCCTCCACTCGTTACCTGTATTAATGGCATCTGTTTGAACTTGTTATCAGTATAAAAGACACCTGTCCACAACCTCAAACAGTCACACTCCAAACTCCACTATGGCCAAGACCAAAGAGCTGACAAAGGACACCAGAAACAAAATTGTAGACCTGCACCAGGCTGGGAAGACTGAATCTGCAATAGGTAAGCAGCTTGGTTTGAAGAAATCAACTGTGGGAGCAATTATTAGGAAATGGAAGACATACAAGACCACTGATAATCTCCCTCGATCTGGGGCTCCACGCAAGATCTCACCCCGTAGGGTCAAAATGATCACAAGAACGGTGAGCAAAAATCCCAGAACCACACGGGGGGACCTAGTGAATGACCTGCAGAGAGCTGGGACCAAAGTAACAAAGCCTACCATCAGTAACACACTACGCCGCCAGGGACTCAAATCCTGCAGTGCAAGACGTGTCCGCCTGCTTAAGCCAGTAAATGTCCAGGCCTGTCTGAAGTTTGCTAGAGTGCATTTGGATGATCCAGAAGAGGATTGGGAGAATGTCATATGGTCAGATGAAACCAAAATAGAACTTTTTGGTAAAAACTCAACTCGTCGTGTTTGGAGGACAAAGAATGCTGAGTTGCATCCAAAGAACACCATACCTACTGTGAAGTATGGGGGTGGAAACATCATGCTTTGGGGCTGTTTTTCTGCAAAGGGACCAGGACGACTGATCCCGTGTAAAGGAACGAATGAATGGGGCCATGTATCGTGAGATTTTGAGTGAAAACCTCCTTCCATCAGCAAGGGCATTGAAGATGAAACGTGGCTGGGTCTTTCAGCATGACAATGATCCCAAACACACCGCCCGGGCAATGAAGGAGTGGCTTCGTAAGAAGCATTTCAAGGTCCTGGAGTGGCCTAGCCAGTCTCCTGATCTCAACCCCCATAGAAAATCTTTGGAGGGAGTTGAAAGTCTGTGTTGCCCAGCGACAGCCCCAAAACATCACTGCTCTAGAGGAGATCTGCATGGAGGAATGGGCCAAAATACCAGCAACAGTGTGTGAAAACCTTGTGAAGACTTACAGAAAACGTTTGACCTGTGTCATTGCCAACAAAGGGTATATAACAAAGTATTGAGAAACTTTTGTTATTGACCAAATACTTATTTTCCACCATAATTTGCAAATAAATTCATAAAAAATCCTACAATGTGATTTTCTGGATTTTTTTTTCTCATTTTGTCTGTCATAGTTGACGTGTACCTATGATGAAAAATTACAGGCCTCTCTCATCTTTTTTAAGTGGGAGAACTTGCACAATTGGTGGCTGACTAAATACTTTTTTTCCCCACTGTATATATAATAATATAATATGCCATTTAGCAGACGCTTTTATCCAAAGCGACTTACAGTCATGCGAGCATACATTTTTACGTACGGGTGGTCCCGGGGATCGAACCCACTACCCTGGCGTTACAAGCGCCGTGCTCTACTAATTGAGCTACAGATGGACCATATATATATATATATATATGGTTTCAAATATTCAACCTCTAATATTCAACTTCAATGAATATCTTTCTGAATATCGACCCCTCGTTTTGAATGACTGAGAACTACAACTTCTGTTAGGGAAATGAAAACAATATGAAATTTAACAACGATTAAATGTTATCGTATGGACTGAGCTTCTCTCTGCATTTTCTGAGACAATCAAATAATGTCATTGTCTTTCAACATTAAAAACCCGGGTTCTACGGAATGATTTATTTCAATTGACTGATTTCATTAATATGAACTGTAACTCAGTAAAAAATATTTTAAATTGATGCATGTTGTGTTGATATTTTTGTTCAGTGTACATTTTACATTTTAGCATACGCTCTTATCCAGAGCGACTTACAGTTAGTGAGTGCATTCATTATTTTTTAAATATATTTTTTTCATACTGGCCCCCCATGGGAATCGAACCCACAACCCTGGCTTTGCAAACGCCATGCTCTACCAACTGAGCTACATCCCTGCCGGCCATTCCCTCCCCTACCCTGGATGACGCTGGGCCAATTGTGCGCCTCCCCATGGGTCTCCCAGTCGCGGCCGGCTGCGACAGAGCCTGGATTAGAACCAGGATCTCTAGTGGCACAGCTAGTACTGCGATGCAGTGCCTTAGACCACTGCGCCACTCGGGAGACCGGGAGACACCATGTTTTTATAGTGGGCATTGAATCATTTGGTTCTCATTCTAACCCATTTATTTTACGCAAAATAAAACGTGTTATCGTTTAAGTCTATAGAAATTGAAATGCATTGGGTTTTACGCGAAATATGGTTATAGTTCAAAAAGTACAATATCAACAATCTTTTGACAACAATCTATGTTGAGTCAGTCTGTACATGTCAATGTTGGTTTGATGTTTGTTGTTCAATGGTCCAGCGGCAAATCCATAAACAGAATTTCTGGTGACTCCGAATGATCATTTTGGTTGTACCGTTTTGACTTGTCTCACGTGAACATGTTTTACAGGCAACTACTTGTGCACCCCATGTTAAAACTGACTTTGAGCTCAAGTATTGAAATAAAATATAAGGTTTTCAGATAATGACACATTTATATTGGTTTTCAGCAGTTTTACCAAATTGTGAGATTTTTTTGGGGGGGAAAACCTGACAGGGAATGGAAATTTTTACTTAACAAACATTTACGAGACACTTACTAACCTTTCTTCTTAACCAGATGGTCTCTCACGGGCGTCTTCATGATGTCACATCCTGTCCATGAGTATCATCATGTGATTTGATCCAAAATGGTGACTTAATGTCATACCCATATAGCAGGATAGGGGATTAGAACATTACAAAATAATGCCAGAATACGTTTTTGACCGTATTATTATGATTTAAGATGTTTAACATTTATATAGATTGCATTTGCCTTCGGACGGTTGCTCCGAATTACTTTTATTTTTATTTTTTGACTTTAGAGCACCAAAAGTGACATTTCTTTTCACATTTCACCATTAACTTTTTTAGGACTCAACAAAAGAGAAAGGCCATAGTTACATAACATAACATTTGTATATATTAGTTGTCGATTTTGGAAAATATTTCATCCGGACACTAAAATGTACACGTGACGTCATTGACCCAGATACAGTGAGCGAGACTGAGGCTGTGTCCAAAATGGAACCACTACTGTTGTCCAGGGCCCGCTTAGGTAATAGGGTGTAGGGTGCCATATCAGACGCAGAACTGAACTGTGAGAGATATGCTTCTGAGGGGGGCAGTTGAACTAGTGGTGCGACTGCAGGGTATTTGAGAGACGCTGTGAAGCAGACAGAGATCCTTCCTGTCCATGCAGATCATTGTCTGAAACATTTCACCATGTGTGTTCCTATCCCCTAACTACCAGATGACTCTTGTAAGGACACTTAGTAATTTAGGTGTTTCGACACAACAGCATAATATGTCTGATTATTTTTTATTTTTTTTGTAATTTTATCCCCATCACCCTTTTTCAGAAGCAGAAGCTACTCTTCCTGGGGTCCACGAAAAACACAAAACATGACAAGTAACAAAAGACTAATAGACTGATAGACAAGAACAGTCACACAAATGTGAAATACAAGCATATACAAACAAGCGTATGATGAGTAACCTTCAACAGTCATTTGAAGCTCAACAACGTGCAGTCTGCCATTGTGCAAGGCTGGCTGTTTTCTGTCTGTCAATGGTACAGTGCAGCTTTTCCTTTAAGAGCAAAACATTCATCTGTTCACCCTTCTAGGTGTTAACTATCAGGTAAAGAGTTCAGGCACAGAAGCATCATCCATGACACACTAATGCCCTTTTCATACTACTGAGCCAAGCCCAGCCGTAGCCCGCTGCACTGGTCTGGGTACGCATTCACCTTAGTTGCTGAGCCTGGAACCATGCTGAAAAGGACAAGGTGAAAATACAATATTCCAAGCCAGCAACAGGGCAGTTAGGGGCAGTGTTCTACGGCTGCAGAGCCCCCTGTGCTCCAGTGATGTCTGGTTCTAGGGTTTACGTGTGAGCCGGCTGCAGGCTGCAGCCTCGTTTGCGATCCAGAGGGAAGGTTGATAGGGTTCACCAGCCAGGGGGCCCAGGAGAACAGTCATGTGAAAAAGACCTGCTTCTGCTTCTTCTGTTCTCTGCAGCGAGGAGACAGCAGAGGAGAGCACGCTGCAGAGAACAGCCAAGGCATTGTTGGCTCTACGTCAGCCATTTAAACGAATTCACCATAAGGTGCATCTCATTGTCCGAGAAACCTTGAAAGAAAAATGCAAGCATTTCTTAAGCACATTTACACTCTCTCTCACAATTGTGCCAATTTATCCCCCAAAAAATGTGTCTATTTCTGTGTCTCAGCAAAATACACAACCACGACTGTATCTTCACATCTTGTTATCACACTGTAATGATCTATCCTCTACTGTATCTGGTAACATAAAGATTTAATAGGAAGCAGTGATGCTCAGTTCTGAATCTGATTTCCCTAAGAATGAAAACCAGTTTCTCGGGTATAATACAGTATCTTCATCTTGTTCTATTACCTATCTCTTTGGCCTAAATTCTCTGCTAATACCTGCATCATAAATTCAGTATTTCCATCCCTTCCTATTACTGTAATTACTTTCTATTACTGTAATTACTTTCTATTACTGTAATTCTGAAAGGATGGTGTGATAATGATTTTGCTGTACTATGAAAATGAATAAAGAGAAGGACGAAGGAGGATCTGATGTGCTGCAGTAGAGCGAGAGAGAGAGAGAGGGGGAGAGAGGGAGAGAGGGGGAGAGAGAGAGGGAGAGAGGGAGAGAGGGAGAGAGAGAGAGAGAGAGGGAGAGAGAGAGAGAGAGAGAGAGAGAGAGAGAGAGAGAGAGAGAGAGAGAGAGAGAGAGAGAGAGAGAGAGAGAGACAGAGGGAGAGAGGGGGAGACAGAGAGACAGAGAGAGAGAGAGAGAGAGAGAGAGAGAGAGAGAGAGAGAGAGAGAGAGAGAGAGAGAGAGAGAGAGAGAGAGAGAGAGAGAGAGAGAGAGAGAGAGAGAGCGAGAGAGAGAGAGACAGAGAGAGAGAGAGAGAGAGAGAGACAGAGACAGAGAGAGAGAGAGAGAGAGAGAGAGAGAGAGAGAGAGAGAGAGAGAGAGAGAGAGACAGAGAGAGAGAGAGAGAGAGAGAGAGAGAGAGAGAGAGAGAGAGAGAGAGAGAGAGAGAGAGAGAGAGAGAGAGAGAGAACACTGCTGAGCGGTGCAGTTTAGCTGCCAGTGAGCGTGTGAAACAGGAGGAGGAGGAAGAGGGGGAGTGAGAGAGATAGAGGGGGAGAGAGGGGGAGAGAGAGATAGAGGGAGAGAGGGGGAGAGAGGGAGAGGGAGAGAGGGGGAGAGTGCAATAAGAGGAGGATGAGGGGAAGCAATAGAGCGCAAGAGGACGAGGAGGAGGAGTTGGGGGATAGAGAGAGAGAGAGGGAGAGGGATAGAAAGGAGGGAGAGAGAGCAAACAATGTCATTCTGTTCAGGAGGCAATACTGCAGTCAACTTTGCGGCAGCGTAAAGGAAGCCTCACACACCATAAACTCCTCCAGCAGACAGCAGCATTAGTAGCAGCATCAGTAGCAGCATCAGTAGCAGCATCCCAGCTCCACCGAAGAGACTGAAGACACCAAGAGTCAGTGAGTATGCAGAAGTTTCTCCATGTGTGTGATGGTGCAGCTAGTTCTGTAGACGTCTCCTCATGGTCTGTGCGCTTGTATTTTAGACTCTTCTTTAAGGGGGCTGTATTCCTGTATTTACTAGAAATGTGTTATTGTCATCTCATGGTTTTATTAAGGTGTTGTATTTATCCTCATCTTACCTCTGTTAGCCGTGATTCTTAAAGGAACCTTACAGCTGATGTCTATGCCTTTCTGATCATAGCAATGGAATGAGTGTCTGATCATAGCAATGGAATGAGTATCTGATCATAGCAATGGAATGAGTATCTGATCATAGCAATGGAATGAGTATCTGATCATAGCAATGGAATGAGTGTCTGATCATAGCAATGGAATGAGTATCTGATCATAGCAATGGAATGAGTATCTGATCATAGCAATGGAATGAGTATCTGATCATAGCAATAGAATGAGTATCTGATCATAGCAATGGAATGAGTATCTGATCATAGCAATGGAATGAGTATCTGATCATAGCAATGGAATGAGTATCTGATCATAGCAATGAAATGAGTATCTGATCATATCAATGGAATGAGTGTCTGATCATAGCAATGGAATGAGTGTCTGATCATAGCAATGGAATGAGTTCCTGATCATAGCAATGGAATGAGTATCTGATCATAGCAATAGAACTCAGTGCACCAGGCGGTTACTGTAGTGGTCTGCTGTCACAGACACAGTGCACTAGGCGGTTACTGTAGTGGTCAGCTGTCACAGACACAGCGCACCAGGGGGTTACTGTAGTGGTCTGCTATCACAGTCACAGCGCACCAGGCGGTTACTGTAGTGGTCTACTGTCACAGACACAGCGCACCAGGCGGTTACTGTAGTGGTCTGCTGTCACAGTCACAGTGCACCAGGCGGTTACTGTAGTGGTCTGCTGTCACAGTCACAGTGCACCAGGGTTACTGTGTGCTGCGCACCAGGCGGTTACTGTAGTGGTCTACTGTCACAGACACAGCGCACCAGGCGGTTACTGTAGTGGTCTGCTGTCACAGTCACAGTGCACCAGGCGGTTACTGTAGTGGTCTGCTGTCACAGTCACAGTGCACCAGGGGGTTACTGTAGTGGTCAGCTGTCACAGACACAGTGCACCAGGCGGTTACTGTAGTGGTCTGCTGTCACAGACACAGCGCACCAGGCGGTTACTGTAGTGGTCTGCTGTCACAGACACAGTGCACCAGGGGGTTACTGTAGTGGTCTGCTGTCTCAGTCACAGTGCACCAGGCGGGTAGCGGTGGTCTGCGGCTCCTCTGTTTAACACATGGCAGAGACAGGGCTGAGAGACTTTAAATAGCAGGAGTGTGTCAGATATCAGGCAGTTGGTGGGGCCGTCCGTCGCAGGGTCTGTCCGGGCCAGGGTTAGCCATGAGGGGTGCTGCACTGCACTGAGGAATGACTCAGGAGATAGATAGAGAGACACTATTCTGTTCTATTCTGTTCTGTTCTGTTCTGTTCTGTTATATTCTATTCTGTTCTGTTATATTATATTCTGTTCTGTTCTACAACTCAGTGTGCTGGAGTTCTGTTCTGTTCTACAACTCAGTGTGCTGGAGTTCTGTTCTGTTCTACAACTCAGTGTGCTGGAGTTGTATGCATACTGTGTTATCCTTTACAGGATTTGGTCAGTGGAAGGGATAATGTAAGTGTTTGTTTCAGCTTTCTGCGTACTTTGTGGCACTCTGTGTGAGTTGTCTTGGTATGTTCCATAGCTGTAAGGTATATTATATAGGTATATTATATAGTTATTATATATGTATATTATATAGGTTCTTTGACTTAGGACAGGTGCTTCAATTATTTAATTGTCTCATTGGACAGTTGATGTGACTGCTGCACAGGTGAACTGATGAACTGGAGGAGTTGTAGGAGTTAACTCTGAGAACCTCATGGTCCCTGGTCCAAAGTAGAGCAACATATAGAGAATAGGGTGGCATTTGGGTCGCTGCCTCTAAATGAGGCTAGAGGAACGGCCGGCACGGGACAGGATGGGACGGGACGGGACGGGACTGGACGGGACGGGACGGGATGGGACGGGACTGGACGGGACGGGACGGGATGGGATGGGACGGGACGGGACTGGGACGGGACGGGACTGGACGGGACTGGGACGGGACAGGATGGGACGGCACGGGACGGGACTGGACGGGACGGGACGGGACGGGACTGGACGGGACGGGACTGGACGGGACTGGACGGGACAGGATGGGACGGCACGGTACTGGACGGGACGGGACGGGACTGGACGGGACAGGACTGGACGGGACGGGACGGGACTGGACAGACAGACAGAGGGACCTTCTGCTGCACTGCAGTGAAGTCATGAAGTTGTGTCTTAGTTGAGAAGACTGCGTTTGTACCTAAACAGAAGAGTCGGCCAGTGTAGCAAATGTTTTATATGTTTTTGTTGATGTTTGTTTTTATTAGGAAAGAGAGTGAGAGAAAGGGGAATGAATGAAAGATGGTAAATTAAACGTGAATAGGGGTGAAATTATAGAGTCTGTATAAGTGAATACATTATATAATATACGGTTGATGATAATTATACAGCTTGTGTCTGTGTGACTATATATTATGTACTACCAGCTACCAGTATATATGTGTGAGAGAGAGGAAGAGAGAGAGAGAGAGAGAGAGCGAGAGAGAGAGTGAGAGAGAGAGAGAGAGAGAGAGAGAGACACAGAGAGACAGAGAGAGAAAGAGAGTGTATTGTTTACTGTTAATATTTATTGTTTATTTCACTTTTGTTTACTATCTACTTCACTTGCTTTGGCAATGTTAACATAC